>NC_141028.1:15692500-15780000 GCF_052040795.2 Danio rerio | reverse complement strand
TAAGTGTGATATCACGTGAACAGCTTCCGGGTCCAATTGCTCTATCAAACTATATGGGGAGACTCAACAAATAGTAATAATAAACGTTTACAAAGCGATGTAATACTTTCGAAAATCCCTATCGCAATATATATAACAATGTCTAATACCTGATAGCCAGATTTTGGTGTCTGTGATGCAACAAGTCCAGAGGCTGTTGTGTACACCATGATTTTATATAAAATTAAATTTAACGTGTGTTAAGAGTAAAAAGTGGTCATAAACGAATATTTTCTCAATTCAAATGAGTAGCGGCTTTGACCAAGAAACACTATTTCATACATCGTGACTTAAGGCTGATTTATACTTCTGCGTCAAA
This sequence comes from Danio rerio, assembly GCF_052040795.2. Taxonomy (NCBI): domain Eukaryota; kingdom Metazoa; phylum Chordata; class Actinopteri; order Cypriniformes; family Danionidae; genus Danio; species Danio rerio. Next base: position 15,779,642 of record NC_141028.1, on the reverse strand, counting down.
CGCACGCGTATGTTACGACGTTGACGCATAGCCCTCCGCCGTGGCCGTCGGCATCGCTGACGTGCACCTCTCAAAAAATGTAACTACACGTCACAACGACGCGTAGCGCAAGCTCTGTGATTGGTCGGCTTGGTAGTGCTGACGAGTCTGGGCGGGACCCAGAGCCGCGCGAATGGCGCGACCCCGATGGAATTGATTGTTTACAAGTCTGGAGTCCCGTGAATGAATTTTCCGGATGGAAAGTTTTGTTTTGCGTTTACCTCGTTGTTAAAGTTGTTGCACGTCGGCCGATTCCTGCCTCAAAATGAGCGAGTTTGAGCCACTTGTACATCCTGATACTGATACAGCAGCAAAGAAACTCGACACAGGAACATTTACACCTTACTGCCAACTAGCGTTTCGGAAGTGTTAATGCAGACCAACAGAGACAGCGCGCAGAAGTATAAATGCACAGCTACGTGCATTGCATGCGTCGTGGGTTACGTCGGTCACTTGACGCAGAAGTATAAACCAGGCTTTAAGCGGATCAGCCAAAATGTCAATATCGGTGCATCCATAAGGTCAATCCTTTCATTACTACAGGAATTGCCAAATTGACAAGTTTTAAATGATTATTGAACAGCAACCACAGACATGAAAGCATCCGTCTAGTGCACTTAGGGTCCAAATTCGTTGCCTGACTTTTATTCACACCATTATTGGGTATGATAGGGGGCAATTTTAAACACAGCTGTAGACAAAACAAGAACAACAAACTACTGAAGAGAGCAAAAACGGCAGACACCCACTTTTATATGCATGTGTTTCAAATGTGTGCAAATACAGTTAAATCACTACTAAAATTTGGAAAAATAAAGGCACATACATTAGACTAGAGTTCGAGTATTATGAGGTGTCAAATGGAGTATCTACTGAAAGTCCTTGCATGTAAAAACCAAAGTATACTGTAGGCTTAAAGGGATAGTTCACTCAAAAATGACATATTACTCACTATTTACTCTCCATCAAGTGGTTCCAATCCTTCGAGTTCTTTCTTCTGTTGAACACAAAAGAAGATATTTTGAAAAAAAGCTGAAAGCCTGTAACCATCGACTTCCATAGCAGGACATTACAGGTTTTCAACATTCTTCAAAAGTAAGAAACTCAATCAGGTTTGGAACATGAGTAAATGACAGAATAGTTTTTTTGGGGATAGCCTTGTAAGCTGTTGTGCAACTGAATGCATAAAAGTCTTCATTCGAGTCCCGATTCAGGTAGATGATTTGAATAGCTAATAAATGCAAAACACAATTAAAGCTGAAGCTCCCAAGCACGGCAAGAAATGTGCATCGTTTCACCGAATCAATGTCAACACATTGTCAGGACTACGAAGCAAGTGTGCCCTTTAATTGCTCGCCGACCCTGTTTCTGTGTGACTCTTATGTCGCCGACGTCCTTCGCCAGGTAGTTTGTCCTTCAAAGGCTTTGTTTGATTGCTAATTTCACCCCTAATGGGGCATGAAGTTGTGCATGTGGCCTGCCAGAGGCGATTCCCCCTCCTCCGTACTGGCACTGTCCTGCCGGTTAGTCCTCTAAACCAGTAGAGGGCGCCGGAAAAAAAAGCAAAAAGTCTGTCAAAACGTGCATCAGCGCTTCTTTTTAGTAGACTGTACAAACAATCAACAATGGAGAGACACGTTCAGAGACAAAAACACTGACGGGACGTTCACACAAACACACAGGCGCACACATTCGCAGTTCGTTGAGGTGACTGTCGTTTAGTTCTGCTCTGAAGTCCGTGTTTTATTTCAGAGATTGTCCCTTGTGCTTTTCCCGTGCGCCCTGTTTTTGTCGGGCTGGAAGAGACTGTAAACTTTCATACGTAACAAATCACAAAAGGTAAATACGTAGGTACACGTAGACATTTACAGTCAGCCGAATGTGTTGTGCTTCGACAGTGTGCAAAATTACGGCACCACCAACTGTAACAAACACCAGGATGCTATTACACGTTGAACATGTAATAAACGAGAACACTATAATATGGCATGAGTTCCTGTGGCATAGTCACAACACGGTACGATTTCACATAAGTGACGTGTATACCAGAAGAAAGGGCTCGATTCGTTGTGCGTCACGACTTGTGACCGCACGTTTGCTTCGTTCTCATCACAAAAGAATGTGACACTTAGCTGTACAATAGATTATAATGCTTTTTCTCACGCGTGAATATTGAACGTCATCATCACCGTCACTCTCAGACTGAGCGTTATTGCATTTCTTTTTTTTTCATTATTACTCCGTTAGTTTTGTATTACAGAGAAGTCTGTGCGTGTGCATGTGTGTCTGTTAGTCACTGCTTGGGGCTCCTTGCTGTGTCAGTGTGTGCCAGTATTCCACTTTCTTTCCCTTGTATTTTAGACACTCGAACCAGTGTTTCAGTCTGTCTCCTTTGGCGTTAATCCCCAATTCAACTCCACCTGAGAAAGAGAGGCACAGAACAATAAGACGATAAATGAAAATAACAGGGTTGCGTGATCACCACATTAAAAAAGGGTAAAAAAAATCATAATTACACTATTGTTTAAAAGTTTGAGGTGTGAAAGACTTTTTAAAGGATTTTGAATGAAGTCTGTTATGTTCACTGATGGTCCATTTATGAAAATTCTTAGTTTCACTTAATGTTTTATATTTACTAGGCATGTGTTTGAGTAAACTGTTAATATTTGTTTTTTTTTCTATAAAGGTCTGATAATATTTCTTCTATATTTCGAATTAAAGTATTGACATGTAGGGTTTTTATTTTGGTATAATTATATATATATATATATATATATATATATATATATATATATATATATATATATATATATATATATATATATATGTATATATATATATATATATATTAGTGGTGGGCCGTTATCGACGTTAACGTGCTGCGTTATCGTGAGACTCTTATCTGGGAGCTGAGTTTATTCTACACAAGCTATGATGACTTTGACCTTGATATTTTAACGTGGATGTATACCTGACCAGTGAGCAGTCTGACAAAAAAGTGCCCTTCTGAATCAAATCAGCAGGATGCCTGACTTTAACTGCAGTTTGGCCGTTTCATATATACAGTATGTGTGTGTGTGTGTGTGTGTGTGTGTGTGTGTGTATTTTATCAATTATCATTGTGTGTTTTAAATGACAGGTGTTTTTGCAAAACAAAATACAAATTAGGATTTACTGAAACAAATTACTAAAAAATTGAAAATCCAGAGATACCATTTGCAAGTGATTTTTATCCATAGCTATACAGTGTATATATATGAACATTTATTAAATGTGCTGATTTATAAATACTTTATATGCAGTCTTAGTCCCAGTATTAAGATAAATGGAAAAAAAATAACATAATTACCTTTGGAAAAGAAAAGAAAATCTTACACATGCCAAACCTATGATGCTTAAACAGCTAAGTACTGTATTCTCCCTGATACTCTATCCACATTGTTTATGTATTAAGCAACTACATGCTATTCATTATTTCTCTAATCTATTCTAAGCAATATTCTGTTCATATTCTGGTTAGTAATTAGGTCCTTATTTACATATTTATGAGATTAATAACACTTAGCAGAGAGTGACGAGCATGCAACCTGTTTTAATACCTGCTGCTCTCTATTGCCACATAAATCTGCTCGGTTTTAAATCTTGCATTGACATTCACAGCTCTGTCTCAATTCAATTAAACACATTCAAGACAGTCACCAAGTTAACATTTCCCAATCATGGTTTATTTGGTTTGAAATACTACAGTGAAACTAAATAAAAATGAATCGATATAATTATTAAAACAATCTAAACCTTTAACATTCATACATTTATATGAGACTTTTATTTTTAATTTCCAGGTTCTGTTGGTTGCAATCTCCGAATTTTCCTTGCCAATCTTAGGCCAATTGATATAGGTTGTTTTGGTTCAATTTGGAATTTCCCCAGCCGTGCAAAGCCCGGGGGACCAGCAGACTAGCTCTAACTTAGCCTCCGCTGCGCCTTATATGAGACTTTTATTTCAATATGTTGATGTATAGAATGTTTGCAATCACGTTGTTCTGATAACCTACGTAATTCAGATGGAGGGCAGGAAGTAAAAAAATGAATGGGAGACTTAAAGGAAAGACCGTCTTTTTGTGATTTATACCATAATTCAAGGGAAATATAAATAGAAAATATATGCTGCACATATGTTGAAAATATATCATTAACATATGTTGGGCTTGATCCTTATATCACTAAAGAGTTTTCTATTGAACTCAAATATATTTGCCTGTCATTGAGGCGGCTATGTTACATGAAAGAATACTATAGTAATTATTATAGTATACTATAAGCATACTACAGATAATTACTTGAATGAAACTGTCGTTTTGATTATATTGTTGCTGTAGTACAACACAACTGTAGTAATAAACTAATTATTCGATAAGCTTCAGTTTTCTACGCTATGATTACACACCATCACAATGCACCACAGTTTACACTAACTTTACCATATTTATTATAGTTTTTCAGTGTACTATGCTACAGTATTCTGTAGCATTTATTAACTAAAAGTTGTACAAATTAAACACTTTACTATGTGGTATTTCCCCATGCAAAAATTTTCCAGACATCATAAAATAACAGATGAAAGCACACAAAAGCGTAAACGCGTAGTCTACATTATTATTTATTTATTTTTGTAAGAAGGAAAACGTGCTCCACAATAATAACCTCTAGTTTTGTCGCAAGGGCTGCATTACTTTTTTGTTCTGTCGATGAACTTTCCATCAACAAACTTTCACCGCTGCTGCACATCTCGATGTTCACGTTATGCTTGTTTATTCTGTCCAAACTCCAGCGAAGACTTGGATTATTGCAAAACAAGAAGAAGATTTCATTGCAGTGATTACATGGCAAGGTACGTTATTTATGTTCTCCTGGATTTTGTGTGGTGGTGTTTGTATCTGACTTTTATATAACACATTAACATATATATACACATACCGAGGCCTGTATATAATCTTTATTAGCTAGCAGCAAGTTCTCTGAAACTTTCACATGGTCACCCACTGAAGCTAATCAGGGCTGCGCCCGGTCAGTACCTGGATGGGAGACCACATGGGAAAGCTAGATTGCTGCTGGAAGTGGTGTAAGTGAGGCCAGCAGGGAGTGCTCAACCTGCGGTCTGTGTGGGTCCTAACACCCCAGTATAGTGAAGGGGATTCTATACTGCTCAGTGAGTGCCGTCTTTTGAATGAGATGGTCCTGATTATCTGCAGTCGTTAAAAATCCCAGGATGTCCTTCGAAAAAGAGTAGGGGTTTAACGCCGAATTCTGGCATTCTGGCCAAATTTGCCCACTGGCCTCTGTCTCCACCAATCAGCTGGTACAGTTGAAGTCATAATTATTAGCTCCCCTTTGAATTTTTTTCTTCTTTTTTAAATATTTCCAAAATTATGTTTAACAGAGCAAGGAAATTTTCACAGTATGTCTGATAATATTTTTTCTTCTGGATAAAGTCTGATTTTTTTTATTTCAGCAAGAATAAAAGCAGTTTTTAATTTTTTAAACACCATTTTAGGGACAAAATTATTAGCCCCTTTAAGCTAATTTTTTTCTCAATAGTCTACAGAACAAACCATCGTTATACAATAACTTGCCTGATTACCCTAACCTGCCTAGTTAGCCTAATTAACCTAGTTAAGCTTTAAATGTCACTTTAAGCTATATAGAAGTGTCTTGAAAAATATTAAGTAAAATATTATTTACTGTCATCATGGCAAAGATAAAACAAATCAGTTATTAGAAATAGGTTTCTAAAACTATTATGCTTAGATATGTGCTAAAACAATCTTCCCTCCATTAAACAGAAATTTGGGAAAAAAATAAACAGGGGCACTAATAAGTCAGGGGGGCTAATAATTCTGACTTCAACTGTATGTAGTGTGTGGTCTGGCGCAATATAGCAGCCGTCACGTCATCCAGGTGATAGAGGAGATTCCCCCAATGTGTAAAGTGAGTGTCTAGAAAAGCACTATATAAATGTAAGGAATTATTATTGTTATTTCTTTAACTACTATTATTATTACTATTATTATTATTATTGGTGCCGTCAAATGAACGATCATGTTCAATATAAAGTTAAATAAATGTTGATTACATGCCGCCTTTTCTTCCATTTTTCAGCTAGTTTCTTGAAATTTTCCCTGTTTATAAACAAAAACTTTTGGAAGTCTATAAAAAAAAAAAAAACTGTTTGGCATTTCGCAATTCGGCCAATTATAAACAGCAGAACACATAAATAGATGTTCTGACAGTGATTTCTTTGTAGATGAATCAGTTCCTGCTCTCCATCTGAATTTCGTGCGTCATCAATGACGTGATGTAAAAACAACCTATACTTCCAACTGAAGCGAAATATTGAGTGGGGGCGGAGCTTTCTTTTTGCACATCCTTCCATTGTAGCAAACTAATGGTAAAGGGGCGTGGTTAAGAATATTGTGGCTGAAGCATCAAACTGACATCAACAGAAGGACCACCACTCCAAACGTGGTAGCAAATGGTCAGACTTTGATTGAAGATTAGCAAAACAAACCTTTTTTTTTTTTCGGTGGATTAATTTGAATGAATTAATTGCTCACCGACAGAAAAAAGGATTTAAAATTGTATGCGAAAAATAACTAATAGCCTATAGTAGGATATCAATCCTTCTAAAATAACACAAATGACACTTGTGAAGTGGAATATTTTTTTCCTAGACACTTCAGTGCGTCTCTCTTTAGTCTAACACCTAAACTCGCTCTGAATAATGAAGCTGTGTGTGAAGCGTTTGTGGACACAAGCTGCGTTTCATTTCATCAGGCCCCTCACGTACTGAGACTCTGCCCCGCTTCGATCCCTCCTACACAAACACACAAACACACACACCTCGCATCAATAGCACATGCTCACGGCCACGAGCAAGCCATGACAAATGAACCCTACGCATGACATCCCTGCCATGGGGAACAGAAGAAAAAGAAAAGGAAACAGACAGGGAGCTCGGGAAAGACAAGCCGGTTGAAAAGATCCAGGAAAATGTTAAATAAATACTAAGCTTCATTGCACTCGTCAGTCTGAGACCTGCGTCCTCCGTGAGCCTTCACGCCTCACAAGCCCCCATTCCTTCACATCCTTTCATTTCTGCACACTTTCCTTCCTGATCCCCTCCATCCGTCCCTCAGCCTAAATCAGAGACACTGACATCAATTACTCTCACTGTCCTGATCGTTACACAGCGCAAGTGTCATTCATCCGTGAACAAACACGTCACTAAACAGACCTCAAGAGCTGCTCTGCACTACACTGCTTTCATTAAAGGACACTTCAGGCAAAAATGAAGATTCTGTCATCATTGTGTTATGCATTTCAACTTGACTATGTGGTATGGACTATTGCCAGTTAAAAAGCAAAAACTGTGCCGAGTAGTTGAAATTGCTAGCGCAATTGTGGGCAAACCACACAGACGATTGAATAAAATTTATCAATAGCTCAAATAAGAAGAGTTTGGCATCAAAATTTCAGAAGAGATTTGGCAGAATAGCTTAGAGGACATTGATAAACAATCAATCAACACTAGATTATGCCTCATCCAGTTCAAGGTCTTACATAGGCTACATTTCTCCAAAAAGAAATTACATAGGATTTTCCCCAACATATCTCCCATTTGTGATAAGTGCAAATCAGAAGAAGCTGATTTAGCTCATAGTTTTGTATTCTGTCATAAAATACAGGGATTCTGGAATGAGGTCTTTAAAGTGCTTTCAGATGTTCTTGATCAACATATAGATCCTGACCCAATGCTTATTATATTAGGACATTCTGATTATACATATTCTTTGAGCAGTCCACAACAGAAATTCCTTGCATATTGTTTGATTACAGCCAAAAAGCTGCTATTGTTGTATTGGAAAAATGTTAATCCTCCAACTGCCAAACTATGGCTTGAAGAATTGATATCGACTCTGCACCTAGAACGAACCAGATTTATTTTAAAAGGCAATATTGGACAATTTCAGAAAATTTGGGGCCCTTTCTTTTATTACTTCATGGGGAATTCTTCCCCCCAAAGCAATGTATTGTAACTAAAAGTTGTTTTGATTATCACTGTAGTGTATATACTTACAGGTTGGGCTTGGGGTGTTTTTTTTTTTTTTGGTTTGTTTTGTTTTTGTAAATGTATGCATATCAGAAAACTAATCCTGTGATTATTGTAAGTTTATTCAACAACCAAATAAAAAAACTTATTTGACAAAAAAAATAGCTCAAATAAGTATTCACCCATGGGGTAAGACAGAAAAACAACACCAGCCACATCAATACACTGAAGAGTGGAGCAGCAGAGCTGCTACAGATGTATCTGCACCTGTAAGATCACCCGTGGAAAGATTTTAAAGACTCAGACCTTGTTTACACTAATACACTAGTAAAATGATCCGCGTCCACACTGGCGTTTCACCTAGCATTTCTGAATCACTCTGCGTCCACACTGTACAGCTGAAAACGGACATCATGAGACCACACACACTCTCTGTCATGCACAGCAACTTATGCGGATGTCTGAGCTCCAGGCAGTCAGCGGGTGCTCTGCGAACACCGCCCCAGATGAGAGCAGCACAGGTTGGACAGTTCACCAAGTATCTTCTGTTGGATTTCATCTCACTATAGTTGTTAAATGTGATATTTAACTAATCTTGTCCCTATCTAATAACTCTTTGGTCTTTTGAATCTATTAATTTCTCTAAGGTAATGTTTTGGCTGAGCGCAAAGACATATTATACTTTATGTAACAGCATACACTGATTGTACACATTTGACTGATTGCTTGTATAAACTTATTGTGCGTTATACTTTTATAATGGCCATTATTGATTATTAAAACTGATATTCAGCAAAAGAGGCAGGGTCTGTTTTGTATTTATCATTAAAAATGAAAGGAGGCAGTTATGTTATAGGCTCCGTTTTGTTATAAATATGCATACAATGAAGATGATGGTCATATAAATATGTAGCTACACGACACCATTTTTAGTGTGTGTTAAGTTAATATCAAAATGAAAATAGGCCATATATCATGTTTTCATTTAATTGTTAAGAAAGTGAAACAACGTTGCCTGGGTGATGCAAATGAGGTTATAAAGTACACTGTTCCCTTTGAAGATTTACTCAATGTTGTCTATATCAAACTTGCGAAGTCTGAACTTAAGGAAAGGATGCAGGACTGAACTGTGTGTAGGTTACTTAATGTTGTGAAAAAAGCCCAAATCAGATAGGCTAATGTCTGCAGCCACACCTCCGTTTTCAGATGTCTCTGTTTTCCCTCATCCACACTGAGACGGCGCAGCAGCATTTTAAAATAAAAAAGGCCTCTTCAGCGTTTTAAAAATGCTCAAAAACTACGTTGTAGTGTGGACGGAAGGTGTAACCATATAGCAAAACTTATGCGTTTTAAAACTGACAAGGACACCAAGCTAACGCCGACGACTGATTCAAGAGCAAGCGTTCTGTGACTGCACAAGAGCATCCACATCATAGGAGGCAATATCTGTGTTATCGTTCCAAACAGGTAAACCAAAACTTCCAACGCACCCAAGCTAATCGTAAATAAAGCAGCATTTAGCATCATCATCACATTAATTGTCACTCAACACTGAGGGATTTGCTCCTGCAAATATGTCTGACAATCTAATGATCCATATCGTTTGCAAATATTTGAGAAATGTAGCGAAATTAAAGCCAGCCTTTTTGTGATACGTCATGTCTTGAATTGTTTACTTGTTACGTCACTTTACTACATCACACTTGCGCACTGATTCATTGCTGAATAACTTCAGCCAAGAGCTGACGCCAATTTGACATGTTGACATTGACTTGATGAGAGGTGACTTGTGGGACAAACCAAACCAACTATCCTGTCCGATGGACCAACAAAGCCCAATTGCTGACTGCTTTGTCCCGGCTCTAAAGCAAACTGACCGAAAAATGTGTTTCAAATACACATTTACTGGTCCATCGAGAAGAGACCACCCTCATGATTCTAAAGCGCTTTAGGTGTATGGCTATACATAAAAGATGCGTTATATACACTCACCGGCCTCTTTATTAGGTACAACCGGGTTAGACCCCTTGGACCCTTCGAAACTTGCCTTAATCCTCTGTGACGTAGATTCAACAAGATACTGGAATTATTCCATAGAGATTTTGGTCTATATTGACATGATAGCATCCCCCAGTTGCTGCAGATTTGTAGGCTGCCCATCCCATTCCACCACATCCTAAAGGTGCTCTATTGGATTGAGCTCTGGTGACTGTGTAGGCCATTTGAGTACAGTGAACTAATTGTCATGTTCAAGAAACCAGTCACGCTTTGACATGGTGCGTTAACCCCACATTATTACTCTACCACCACCAGCCTGAATCATTGATACAAGGCAGGATGGATCCATGCTTTTATGTTGTTGATGCCAAATTCTGACCCTACCATCCAAATGTCGCAGCAGAAATCGAGACTCATCAGACCAGGCAACGTTTTTCCAATCTTCTATTGTCCAGTTTTGGTAAACCTGTGTGAATTGTAGCCTCAGTTTCCTGTTCTTAGCTGACAGGAGTGGCACCCGGTGTGGTCTTCTGCTCCTGTAGCCCATCTGCCTCAAGGCTGGACGTGTTGTGCATTCAGAGATGCTCTTCTGCAGAACTCAGTTGTAACAAGTGGTTATTTGAGTTACTGTTGCCATTTTATCAGCTGGAACCAGTCTGGCCATTCTCCTCTGAACTCTGGCATCAACAAAGCATTTGTGCCCACAGAACTGCCGCTCACTGGATATTTTGCTCTTTTTTTGGACCATTCTCTGCTAACCCTAGAGATGGTTGTGCGTGAAAATCCCAGTAGATCAGCAGTTTCTGAAAAACTCAGACCAGTCTGGCACTAACAACCATGCCACGATCAAGGTCACTTAAATCACCTTTCTTCCCCATTCTGATGCTTGATTTGAACTGCAGCAGATCGTCTTGACCATGTCTACATGCATAAATGCATTGAGTTGCTGCCATGTGATTGGCTGATTAGAGTTTTGGGTTAACGAGCAGTTAGACAGGTGTACCTTATAAAGTGTAAATACACATCAGTTCCTTAAAAATATAATTTGTGGAAGCTGCCCTTAGAACTGTACATAGTGGAATTTGAGTATTAGCAGGGTTGATTGTGTTATTTGCCTTTAATTGAATATTTTGTATTAGGGTTTACTTGTTTTTTATGTCACATTATGTGATGATGTTGATGAATTATGTGGTGATTCTAAAAACAAATTTCCACTTGTGGATAATAAAGAAAGCGAAGTCATTTTCTCACCAAACCTGTATGATCTTTTTTTCTTTTAAGCGGAGCACAAAAGCAGTTATTTATAGCAGAATGTCCAAACTGGCCTTTCATTAAAAGTGAATGGTGACCATGGCTGTCGGGGGATACTCTGAGTGATTAACGACTTAAACTGCAGTCAGTTTCTCACACAAAGCTATCTTGTGGTTCATACTGGAGTATTTTTATCATTCTTTTGTGAGTTTTTTTGTGTTTTGTTTTTGGAGCCTCAGAGCATATTGATTGTGTTTAAAGTGGACATGCAGATACACACATTTGGCTGTCCATGAAAGAAAAAGTCACACAGGTTTGCAATAAAGGGAGTATGAAATAGCCCTAAAAATAAAATGCTTCTCTTATTCTGCAAATGAAAAGAGATTGTCAAAATAGCAGCATCTCAATGGGACGGTTCACCCCAAGATAAAAATGACCTCATCATTTACTCTCTCTCGTGTAGTTTTAAACATGTTTGAGTTTCTTTCTTCTGTTGAGCACAAAAGAAGGCATTTTGAAGAATGCTGGTAGCTGGCACCCATTGACTTCCATTGTAGAAAAAAAACTACAATGGAGGGTGCCAGTTACCAACATTTTCCAAAATATCTTCTTTTGTGTTTAACAGGAATAAAAGAAACAGAATTGGGAACAAGTGTCCAGTAAATGAATGATGATAGACTTTCAATTTTTGGGTGAACCCCTTGAACAGTGAACAGTTCGCACAAAAATAAAAATGCAATCAAGGCCACCAAAAATGTGTATGGATAAAGCCAAGAGCGTAGGTCTGCACTTGACTTTTTTAAGATTTTAAAAACGCAAGTGAACAGCCTCAACATGTCATTAGTTTTAATGGTATAAATCCTATGTTAGAGGAGCCTGAAGGAATTCAACACGACTTCAGGCCACAAATAGGCGTCCTTTCTAGTGAAAAGATCAGCCATTTCCAGAAGGAAAACACACACACACACACTTTTGTTTACTACAAATGTCAGCCTTTGTCCAGCTCAGCAATGCGCATTCACAAGACACTTTAGTTCACAACCTCTCACATAGCACAAGCATTTTGGAAAGGTCACACGTTTCATTTTTTCAGGTGAGACATTCCTTTAAAGGAAAGATCAAGGTCAAAATAAGTAATTCTCCATTTGTACTTACAGCAATGCTTTTACTTTGGGATTCCAAGCATCACAGATTTTTGCAGTGATTAAAATCACAACTTTACAAATCAATATTGATTATTGCTATATTTAAATAGCTGTTTAAAGACCGCTTGGAAGTTCTCAGTTTTCTGGATGTACTAGGTATGAACTTAAATAAAATGTTATTCGTTTTATTCTACAATGGTCTGGTAACATTTTGTTCTAAATATCAAATAAAGATATTTTTTTAGAAAATTGGTCAGAATAATAAAGGTTTTCATTTGTTGAAATTGAAGGGTTATTGCACCAATAATTACCATATATAACCAATAATATAATAATATAATTATTTTCTTCTGTTAACTAAAACATATTTAAATATGTTAGAAAATTTAAATTTGTATTCTTTTGTGCCAAAAACAAAAATGTATATATAAACGCACACAGTTGAAGTGAAGTTGAAGTATTAGCCCCCCTGAATTATTCACCTGTTTATTTTTTTCCCCCAATTTCTGTTTAACGAAGAGAATGTTTTTTCAACATATTTCTAAACATAATAGTTTTAATAACTCATCTCTAATAACTGATTTATTTTATCTTTGCCATGATGACAGTAAATAATATTTGACTAGATGTTTTTCAAGACACTTCTATACAGCTTTAAGTGACATTTAAAGGCTTGACTAGGTTAATTAGGTAAACTAGGCAGGTTAGGGTAATTAGGCAAGTTTTTGTATAACGATGGTTTGTTCTGTAGACTATTAAAAAATACAGCTTAAAGGGGCTAATAATTTTGTTCTCCCTGTTTGTGTGTGAATGAGTGTGTGTGGATATTTCCCAGAGATGGGTTGCGGCTGGAAGGGCATCCGCTGCGTAAAAACGTGCTGTATAAGTTGGCGGATCATTTTGCTGTGGCAAACCTGGTTTAATAAAGGGACTAAGCCGAAAAGTAAAATAAATAATTGAATGAATGAATGAAAATATTTATAAAATATATATATATTACACATACAGTAAATATACAGAAATAGATAGATAGATAGAACCAATCACTAACTATATATCCAACAATTCTAACTATTTATCAACCTTTCATATTTAAATGTGTAATCATCCTCTTAACCCTTCTGCTATACTTAAGTTTTAAGTACTTTCCATTTTTCATAATGATATTTACTGATTTTAATGTTTGATCAAAAGCTTTGCCCCATAGTCCTCAATAGAAACCATGTTTTTCCTCGTAAAACTCACCTATGAAGTCATTGCTCATGCCCAGGTCATAATCCCAGACTGAGATCTCCAGGGTTTTCTTGGCGAGCTGATCATGTGGGACATCATAGGAAAACTCCTGGTTTAAAGAGGACACACATGGATTTTAGTGGAGGAAAAACAACAACATATGTGATCACAATGAGCAGAACTGTAACCCTGGACCACAAAACCAGGGTTGAATAATGAAAGCAGTAGAAAGCTTATTTATTCATTTAATGTTGAATAAATAAGCTTTATACTGATGTATGGTTTGTTATGATATGACAACATTTGACAGATTTACAACTATTACAAATCTGGTTTAAAAACAATCTAAATGCATAATAAAATCAAATTTAAAGTTTGTTTAAATCATGTTTTATCATGAGCACTGCACATTACTCGTCAGATAAATAAGTTTTTATATATTTACAGTAGAAAATTTACAAAATATATTAGCGGACCAAAATCTTTACTTAATATAATGATGATTTTTGTCATAAAAGATCAATAATTTTATTAAAAAGCAATTACTGACCCAATGGTTTGCTGCTATTGCCAAAAATACACCTGTGAAACAAGACTGTGGTCTTATTTGGCTTGGGAAGGTAAAACTGTAAGTAACCTTTTTTTTTTTCCTCACATTTTTAAAGGAAGAGTTCAATATTAATACTGTTAAAATGTTAATGCTTTCATTTTTTACTCATCTTCAAGTTATTTTAAAACTGATTAAACCTTTTACTTTCCGAAATGTTTCCAGTCTTCATTGACTTCCATAGTATTTTTCATACTATAAAGAAAGTGGTTAACCAAACAGTTACTGGTCCCAATTGACTTCTTGTTTTGTGTTCAGAAGAAAGAAATCCATTCAGGTTTCTGAGTAAAATACCCATACAAATAGCCAAATAAAAATGATACATTAAAATAATGTCTAGCATTTTCCCAGAAATCAAAACTCAAGAAGCAATTTGCACACAGTCTCTGTTCACCCACATATAAATATGAATATTAATGGATTAAACTCACTCTAAAAATAAATGTTAATTAGGTGTTGCTTGTAGCTCATGCTTCACAGGAGTTTTCTTTCCTTTTATGCTTCCGATTTGCATTGTAGGACCATTTTTAAATGTAAATGCAACTACCATTTTAAAAAGTGACTTTTACTAACAATTTTAGTAGTTTGAAACCATTTATTGTATAATGAACTGAAAACAAATATATACACATCCTAACATAGATAGAGTATATCAATTCAAGTTGTAATAGAAACAAATAATAACTTGACTTCTAGTTGATCATTTGGAAAAGTGGCAGAAGGCAGATTTTTCAGATAATCATCTGTTGAGCTATCTTAATCATCACAAATACTTCAGAAGACCTATTGGAACCTGCATGGACCCAAGATTCTCAAAGAAATCAGTCAGGTTTGGTGAAGGAAAAATCATGGTTTGGAGTTACATTGAGAATGGGGGCATGCGTGAGATCTGCAGAGTGGATGGCAACATCAACAGCCTGAGATATCCAGGCATTTGTGCTGCCCATTACTTTACAAACCACAAGAGAGGCCAAATTCTCCAGCAGGATAGCGCTCCTCATACTTCAGCCTCCACATCAAAGCTCCTAAAAGCAAAGAAGGTCGATGTGCTCTACGATTGGCCAGCCCAGTCACCAGACATGAACATTATTGAGCATGTTTGGGGTAAATAAAGGAGGAGGCATTGAAGATGAATCCAACGACTCTTGATGAACTCTGGGAGTCCTGCAGGAACGCTTTCTTTTCCATTCCAGATGACTTTATCAATAAGTTATTTAAGTCATTGCATGGAGGTGTGGATGCAGTCCTCCAAGCTCAAGCTCATACACAATATTAATTTTCCACAGCACCATGACTTTATATTCTATAATGTCCATTATTTCTGTTAAGTGACAAGACTTTAGTCAAAGCAAAGTCAGACCTTACTGTCCTAATTAAATAATTAAAAATCAAGGCATGATTATATTTAATTTTGGTAAAATAGGTGTAATCTAGAGGCCTTTGCCTTTTATATAAGCCACTTCTGATACCAAATGATCAACTAGAAGTCAAGTGATTATTTGCTGTTCCTAAAACTTACGTAGGTGACAAGACTTTTGTCACGTGGTGTATAGTAAATCCAGACAACGGAACTAAAAAAGTTTCTGCAGCTCATTACCAGGTTTACACTATAATATATATATATATATATATATATATATATATATATATATATATATATATATATATATATATATATATATATATATATATATATATATATATATATTAAGGGTGTCACAATCCTCCAAATCCTCGATTCGATTACATTTTCGATTCTAAAGTCACGGTTCGATTCGATTTTCGATTATGAATAATTAATGAATTAATAACAAATTAATTATTTGTAGCCTACTGTTTAAACTACCTGACCCGCATGTTCTTTGTTTTACCGATAAACAAATCACACAGTAAATGAATGAAGGTAAGTTACACACATAATTACCACCTGTCAATCACTTTTTATGCGGGACTCGTGAATAGGCAGTGATCTGTGTCGTTAATGGCGTCTGTAAAAAAAGGTGCACAACCAACAGGAACCAGCCAACAGTATCTGAGGTGTTCGCTAAAATGACTAAGTACAAGTGACTGAAAGATTGAAGCAGTCTACTGACCCGCTGTCTCGAGCGCATGGCTGTGTTTGTGTCTGTGTGTGAATGAGTGTGTGTGGTCACGTGATGTGCGTTTTCAGCGGTAGTGAGGAAGGAGGGCTGCTCAGAAATGCTACACGCTAGTGTGGATGTGGATCATTTTCGTTCTAAAATGCCATTTAAAAACAAAGACATATTAGTGTACACAGGGCCTGAGTGTGCAACGGGGGCGGGGCGGAGGATCGCGATGCTGGTGTTGTCTATCGGACGAACCCTAATACGCACATAGCAGAGCTTGCAAACTGTGTTTTTTGTCGACAACACGAACGTTGTCAACAAAACTCACTGGCAATCCAAAATACTTCCACACCGGCGACTTCATTGAAAGAGGAGAGGGTTTAAGCTCTGTCGACGGGTCCCCTGCGTCTGCAGTTTAACAAGCACTTCAACAAGCCTGCTTTTTTCCTGCTTGGCAAACCAATCTGATGTGCCATGGGGGCGTGGCAGCATCGACGATTCAATTTTTTGATTTGATAATCGAAATTGAGCATAAATTTCGATCGATTTCGATTTAAAATCGAAATTGTGACACCCTTAATATATATATATATATATATATATATATATATATATATATATATATATATATATATATATATATATATATATATATATATATAAGCAGAGATCAAGATCCCCTAATGTAGTTCAAAATTATAAATAAACTAAAAACCTTCATGAACCATGAGCTAATGACTACTGTTAATTAACTTTTTTTTTTCAGTGTACAATAGAACAAAGTGAAAAGGGGTTGCATGACTATGACTATATCCATATTTCCCATATTTTAGCTGTGACTATTAAACAGGGAAAACTACTAACAATGCTCTGCCTTAAATTAAAAAGAAAATCTTCTGTTGCATCATAAGTAGACTTTAAAGGGAAAGGAATTAGCATTTTATTCTTGAATTATAATCTTAATTAATTGTGCAGCCTTATGTAACCACACCTTTAATAGGAAAACCTGACCTCGTTAAACTCCGGGTTTAGAGTCTTCTTCTTCACTGTGGTTTTATATTTGGACTTCTTTCCCATGTCAGGCTGCAAAATACTGATAAAGAGACAGAGAAATAAGCAGAAATGAATCATTCCTCCGCAGTGAGAATTTTATAACTTCTAAAACATCAAAGCAAATCATTAGCCTGGTGCGTCTTCGGCTCTCCAAACATCCGCAACACAATCGAGAGAGAAAAAAACACACACACAGACAAGGCTTTAGGAGCTCATTTTAGAGCATGACGAATGTGAGTGAAAGAGAGACCTTGTGGAGCGAGATGTTGGTGGTGTTTTTGGTGATTCATTCAGTCTATTGCAGAAGGAGAGATGATAATCTCTAATTGAGGATTGATGGAATGAATGGATTGAGAGGTTGTTGGAGGACAGATGATGCATCCAACAAGGTCTGCGGCTCAGTGGAGTCATCAGTGGATTACCAATCAGGACTCATCATTTATTATTCATGGGAAATATCAACCTACACAACATGTCACACAGGAGGGAGATGGAAAGAGACATGTGTGAATGGGAAAAAACACATCAGGGTGTGATGTAAGTGATGTTTTACCATCTACACCAGTCAATGGCGAGTTGTGAAAAACAACATTTAAAAGGGTCATGAACTGCTTTTTTTTTTTTTTTTTTAAAGACTGTTCTCCAAGGTCTATTTATAAAGTTACAGTATCAGAAAGAATATATTGAGAAAGAATAGGCTATTTGATGTCCTTTTTTGAGCTCACTCATCAGAAAAGCTTGACTGTAAACTTGATTGAAAGTAAATGACAATATGTATTAGGGCTGCACAATATATATTCTTACAGCATCGATATCGCAATGTGCACATACACAATAGTCCCATCACTGGATCTGCAATGGTAATCAGCATTTTTACAGACCAAAATTTAAAAAACACTTTTGAAAACAGTCATGATTGCTTTCAACATTGACCATAAAGTTACCAAAACATTTATTATTTATGTGTGTTTTTATCATTTAATTCAGTTTAAAAATATTTGCATAGAAATTTACATTTCTAACTTTAAGGAAGATTAATTCGTCAGAATTATTAGCCCCCCTTTGACCCCCCCCCCCCTTTTTATTTCCCAAATGATATTTAGCAGAGCAAGGAAATTTTCATAGAATGTCTTATTTGTTTTATTTCTACTAGAATAAAATCCAATTTTATATAAAAAAAATAAAAAACATGTTAAGGTCAAAATTATTAGCCCCTTTAAGCAATTTTTTTTTTCAATAGTCTACAAAACAAACCGTCGTTATACAATAACTTGCCTATTTACCCTGACCTGCCTAGGTGACCTAATTAACCTAGTTTAGCCTTTAAATGTCTTTTTAAGCTGTATAAGTGTCTTGAAAAATATCTAGTCTAATATTATTTACTGTCATCATGGCAAAGATAAAAGAAATCAGTTATTGGAGATGAGATATTAAAGCAATTATGTTTAGAAATGTGTTAAAAAAAATTTCCCTTCTGTTAAACAGAAATTGGTGAAAAAATAAACCGGGGGGCTAATGATTCAGAGGGGCTAATAATTCTGACTTCATCTGCATATCCTCAATATATATGATATATATCCTCAACAGAACAAGCTTATCTCCTGTTGCCTAATTTCCCTTTATTTCCTTTTATATTTTTCTTCTATATTTCTTATATTTTTTCCTTTTATATTATTCTTCTGAGAAAATCTTATTTCTATTAGTATAGCAAGAATGAAAAACATATTTTTGTAAAAATGCAAAAACTAATAAGTTTATTAATATTAGTCCCCCTGAAGATAATATTATTTTTAAATTAGCTACAGAACAAACCCCTGTTGTTCAGTAGCTAACCTAACGTGCTAATGTAGTTAAAAGTAAAGCATTTAAATTCAACATTGAGCTGAATACTTGTTTGTTGCAAAATAACTAGTAAAATGTTATGTACTGTCATCATGGCATAGACAAATTAAATTAGCTATTAAAACTATTATGTTAAAAATGTGTTGAAGAAAATCTTCTCTCCATTAAACAGTTCTGGTGAAATATTTGATAAAGATTAAAAAAAAAAGAAAATCACAGGAGAGATAATAATTTTGTCTTATATCACTAAAATGCATTAAAGTGAATGTGTACTTTAATAAACTGTCTGAATATATATATAAAAAATTGTGTAGGATTAATTTTACAACTAGTTTCAATGAGAAATTGCTAGTAAATTTCCCAATGAATTACAATGAAACAATACGTAACATAATAAATGTGATTTTAATGAAAGGGTATATACTGTAGGGGTATATGCACAGCTAATGTGTCTTTCCATACTGATAAACTTTCGGTGAACGTTAATGTGACTTTTTAAAATTTTATAAGGTTCCTTTTACAGCATTGATGTTGTCATGTGCTTAAAATATAATCAGTTATATAGACTTCGGCATTCATTTAGTTGTTCAAGCGTAAAACGAGATTAAAAGTCATTTACACACATGTGCCATCTGTAGCAGCAGGCTGGCGCAGAAACACCATTGAAAATACTGTGGTAAAATAAATTGTCATATGTTATGCAGTGATTCTTGTACATTCTGAGACACACATTATATTGTATATCAATCAGGCAGTGGAGATTGTTTATTTTTAAAGAAAACAGACCGAAGGGTGCTTTCACATCTGTGATTTGGTTCATTTGGTCAGGACCAAGGGCAACAAATTGCAGCATTTTTCTGTCGTCTTTGGGTTCTTTTCACACCGCACTGATAGCTTTGGTCCGAACAGTTGAAAAGAACCAAAATGCAGTCATGTGACAAAATCCACATCACTTATTGGCCAGATGTTATTGAATGTATTGAAAGATGTGTGGCTGCGCCTGGAAAACAATGTTTTAATGCATAGCAAACGGTGAAGGTGCATCGCAAGACACTTCAGGAGGAGGCATGAATTATTCATTCATTCATTTATTTTCTTTTTGGCTTAGTCCCTTTATTAATCTGGGGTCGCCACAGTGGAATGAACCCCCAACTTATCCAGCATATGTTTTACGCAGTGGATGCCCTTCCAGCTGCAACCAATCACTGGAAAACATCCATACACACTCATTCACACACATAGACAGACAATTTAGCCTACCTAATTCACCTATAGCACGTCTTTGGACTGAGGGGAAAACCCCCCACAAACAAGGAGAGGACATGCAAACTCCACACAGAAATGCCAACTGACCCAGCTGAGGCTCTAACCAGCAACCTTCTTGCTGTGAGGCAATCGTGCTACCCACTGCGCCACAGGCGCTTAAGTGAATGCCCAGGCGTGAATTAATTTAGCTAAACTGAGACATAGTTATCTTCCGAAAATATTAACAACGATCCACCAGGTAATGTTTTTCCTGCTCTCTCTGTTTGAAATTGTTGGTAAAGCACTGTCAACAAATATTTTTCCTCCACATTTCATTATGCACAGCACATCGAACTACAGCAGCTGAATTAATCCAAAATTATGCAGTACTTTTTGCGGGTTGGTCTGTCTTAGTTCGGATCCTGTTCTCACCAAACGAATCGCTCCAGGGTCTGTTTGAAAGCGTACCGAGACCACCTCTTCAATGAGATCTCGGTACACTTTTTTGGTCCACTTTTGGAGCGCACTCGAGCACGATTGCTACATTCACACCTGCACAAACGAACCGCACTAAGAGGGAAAACAAACTCCAGTGTAATTCAACCAAACTAAATAAGGCAGTAAATTTAAATAACAATCCCCTGTCTTGTTTCAATCATTTTTCAGTTTCTTTCTTCTGATGAACATGTTTTCAGCTTTCTTCAAAAGATTGAAGGTTTGGAACCACTTCAGGGAGAGTAAATAAAAAGTGAGCATAATTCCATTCAAGTGTATGCTAGTAATAGTGCTTTAGTCCAATTATTCTGAACAGATGGTTTCTGAAGGACTACAGATACAGACTGTTTTTGTAACTATTGTTTTTAAAATTGGTTTCTTAATGTGAAGGGCTGTGCAAAAGCAACATTACACTTGCATTCATGCTGTTAGATTCCATTAAACGACAACTGCGTAATATTGACAGATTATTATTTAACAGCACTGTGTGTTTGGTGCCAGAAATGATTTACCACTGGATGATCACCACTGGACTAATGAGTCGCTGTTGAAGCTAATAACAGATGCTTGAATGCTGACTCGATACAAAATGAGACCATCTTTAGCTATCAATTGACTGGTAGAGCACATGTCGAAGTATTAATCAGAAACGAATCAGTAGCTTTACCTAATGACTTTTTAGTCAGAATATTAATGATGTTTTATTTCTGTGTGACAAGCTTTATGTCACTGACAGGATGATTTTGCGTTTCTAATGGTTTTTTAATGTGATCCCATTCGTTTTGTATGTTATGTCCTGTGAGAAGTGCTGTATATAAATTAATCTGTAAAGAGTCAGAACATTTAAACACGGTTGTTTATATATTTATATGTAAGAGCAGCTTCCTGCTTACTGGGAACCACATTTTACAGTGCCAGGATGATCTCACTGTTACACTGTGGGGTATTTGGGAAGGTATAATTTATTTATGAACCCAAAAGTATACTTTGGTGTTCTGTGTATGTTAGGGTATGCATACAGTGTATATGGTGTGAAATTCATCAGTAGCACAGTATGTAAATATTTTATGCGAGGGCCTAACTTTAAAGAACAAATATAATTTGCATTGGAGATTAAATAAATACTACAACAACAAGGCTGCTCCCTTCAGGATTTTCTTTAGGCCAATTTGAAGTCTTCCTCATAGCATTATTAATAGGGGATGTTCTAATTTTCCTGACATTAATCATTTTATTCATCAAGGATGCATTAAACTGATGAAAAGCAACAATAAAGGCTGTCATTTTATACAGAATAACCTACAAATTATATGTACAAATTATTACAAAATACAAATTATTATAAAATACAAAGAAATGTTCCTGCTAAAACTAGGTTACTGCTAAAATATATTCAAATGCAAACAATTATTTCACAAAATAAATTCTTGATAAATTTTTGATCAAAGAAATGTAGTCTTGGTTAGCAGGAGAAACACAAAAATAAAACGTTTTGATTAACTTTTTAACTGAAGTACACAATTTATATCATTTCAATTTATTTATTTTTTATCCATATTAAGTCAGGCTTAAAAAAACAATATTCAAAACAAATTATATGTTTATAGACTGGATAGTGGTTAATGTTAAAGTAAATTGTTCAAAAGTTACTTAATAAAGATGTATTACTTGTATCTCACCATGCAATTCAAGCATTATTATTATTTTTACTCAAGAGTATAAACTTGCATGATGGCAAACATGTCTGATTTGACAGCAGGTGTGTGTCTTTTGTTGTCAAAATGAAATTGGTTCCATGAGATAAGCAAATTAACAGATCCCCAATCAATTATTTAGAAGTGATTATCAGCCGTTTGTAACTGGTAGTTAATCAATCAGAGCACCTCTACACCTATTTTTTTTTTTTTTTGTGAGATTAGTCCCGGACTATAAGCAGAATCTGGCAAATTGTCAAAATTGTCATAACACTGTTTGCGGTTTGTTCAAACTACTTATTTAGAAAAAAGGTAAATTAACATAATTCTTTTTTTTAAACTTAAATTTGTAAAAACTAGTCTGTTTCAACTTAATTCCCTCATGTTGCCTCAACATAAATTGATTGTGTGAAACCCAGCATTTTTACAGTGCTTGATATGGATAGGAAAAATTAGAAATATCTTACCCAATGCAAATTTTTTTAATGATGGACGAACGTCTTGCGGGTATAAATGTGATTGACAAAACTCGAGTTTGAATTTATTTTTAATGTGCGAAAATTCAGACCAAATCGATGAACTCAGAGTGCAATAAACTTTACCAATCCCATTCCTCACTTTCTCTCTCTCCAATGAAGCTTCCTTCTTTTCCAGCCTCTATTCTATAGTATTAAAGGCAAAAAAAAAAAAAAACACCACAAATGTATCTGTCAAAACATACATACATTTTCAATAGGTAAATACAAGTTTCACTCAAAAAAAAAAAAAAAATTTACTGTTTAAACTACTTATTTAAAATGAGTTGAAACAACACAATTCTAACTGTGCGCTTACATCGAAAGTGGTGAGAGCATCAAAGTAGCCGAAAGTCATTTATTTTCAACGGGAACCAGTGGTGAAAGGTGAGGAGCAGCAGCATGGCACATCTTCGCCGGTGTGGGCATCCTGGAGAGTTGAAATCAAGTCAACTTTATGGTAATGAGCTATGACGCGCTTCGGTGGCAACCAATCGGTAAAGTCTTAATCGAATACGCGGCTGGCGAGAAGTGCGATATGCACATCAATATAGCAGCTTTTTTTATGACACTGTATAACAAAAATTTTAATTTTCACAGTGTTGTGACGGTTGGGTTTAGGGTTGGGGAGGGGGTAGGTGTTAAATAAATACAATTTATTGGGTAATTTAATAAATAGCATAAATAATATTCAGTACAACAACTGTTTTTACATTACTGTGATGGTTGGGTTTAGGGTTGGGGTAGGGTTAGACATTAATAAAATACAATAAATGGGAAATTTAATAAATATAACAAATAATTCTTATTAACTTCTGGCCACAACCGTATCCGATCTAGCAACAATCCCAACAATCAGAATGTAGTCCACCGCTTGAGAGGACCAAAGAACACAGTCACTGTAAACTTTGGATTTGATCAAAGTTGTTCCCAAGGGTTTGATTATTGTGGTCACTTAATTTCCAATTATTTACGATGTTTTCTAATAGGGGCATACATTAAAAAAGTAACTGCCCAGTTACCGATGAGCATTAATGTTGTGCATTTTTTTTTCTTTAAAAAAGCAGAAATCTCATGCAACAATACAAAACAGTATTGCTGCTTCAGAATATTTCAGACATACGGACACATATTGTATAAGTGGAGCAAAGCCACACCACACGCAACAACTTGATCTTCCATTGTTGAGTTAAATGAATTTGGTAAAAAGCGTGCAACATTTTCACGCTAGAAAGCGTGTTTTTATGCAGGAATATAAGTGATTTGATGATATGCAGCAACAGCCCCTTTAAATACGAGATCAATGTAGTGAATTTTGATGTTCTTGTCAGGAGGGGGTCATTTGGTGATTTCCAAAAATCTAGTTCATATTATTAAACCATTACAATTACCATATTTTATCAATAACCTACAGAAGAAAAAAAATAGTAGTTAATAGTTATATTAAAAAAAGCAACATGCAAATAAAATTGCGTTGTATTAAAGACACAGCATATTGATTTAATAGCACCAGGTTAAACTTTCTGGCACCTTTACAACACTGACCTACATCAAAAATAAATACAGGCCACAACTGAAAATGGAGGATGGTCTCTGAGTAACGATCTTTAAAATTACATGATGAATAGACTTGGGCCTTTTGGTATATGTGCGCCGTTGTGTGCAAGGTTCATTTATTTCATAACCGTCTCAGAGGATATTGGGGGTCGCGAGTCACTGGCATTGTAGTTTTGGGGTTCATGTGCTGTAACGTTTAGGAAGCCCTGATATCCCTGACACTACGAAGAAACTGCAATTTAGAAGATAAAACCATAGAGCATCGCTGAAATCCATAATATGGGGAAATTTCCTCAAAAAGCTTAATTTCTTTTTTAACGAAGAAAGCAAACAGGAAAATCTTGGATGACATGGGGGTGAGAAAATCATCAGGAAATTTGTATTTTGGAAGCGAACTGATCCTTTCAATTAAAAGTTGACTAATGCTAAGCATGCTTATATATTAGATGCTATTACGTTAAGCACGAGGCGCATGATGTCCTTCTCAAGAAGAGCTCCAGCAAGGTTTATTCCTGACACCATGGGGCTCACTTCAGATCTAGCCCTAAGGAGACTGTCGTCATCTGGGTAATTAAAAGAATATGTGTCGTCTGGGAAGAGCCTGTCCACAATGACAAACGTCAGTCATGAATGAAAGGAGGAATTTGGCATGGATAGAATGTAGACGCCTACGACAAGACAGGCTTGAATATTGGATGCTGCATAGTGAGAGCAAATCTGGAATAATAATAATGACATTTTCAATATGTTCACCCCCCAGTCTACCGAGTCCTAGACGTATAGACTTACATTGTATCCTGCAGCAAATTCATATCTGGCAGGGTAAAACAACAACAACAACACATTTGACATAATATTTATATATACTAAAGCTGAAGTGTCATTTGTAATTTGTCCAAGATGCACAGTACTAGTATCTAATTATTATTCTTTATCTCAAACAGCAGCAATGGGTAAATGCATGCTCTGTGAAATGTTTTAACCTTCAGTGCAATGCAAGTTGTTTTGTTTTTGACAAATGCATTAAAATAACTTCACCAAAATCGCTATTAACTAGATAAGTGCACAAGTACGCTTACTACTACTTTATAAAAACTCACATCAGAAGTAATACACAGATGGTTTACACATTCCTAAATACCTACTGCACAGAATTAGAAATACATAATATCTATTGACGCTTAATATTCAAAGAATTATGGGGAAGAGGTGGTGTTGTAGGTTACATGGCAACATGCATGTACTTAGTATGATGTCAAAAAAGTCAAAATATTTGTAATGTGTCTGAAAAACATATTTATTTATAAACTAAGTTGGCCACTTTAATAGGTACACCTTACTAGTACTAGGTTGGATTCCCTGCTGTGTCACAATGCTCAATTGGTACCAATGGGCCCATAGTGTGCCAAGAAAATATCCCCCACACCATTACACCACTATCACCTGCCTGAACCATTGATATAAGACAAGATGAATCAATGCTGTTGGATCCATGCAATTTTTTGTTGATGCCAAATTGTGACATCTAAATGTCGCAAACAGAAATGGAGACTCATCAGACCAGGCAACGTTTTTCCAATCTTCTATTGTCCAATTTTAGTGAGCCTGTGTGAGTTGTAGTCTCAGTTTCCTGTTCTTAGCTGACAGGAGTGGCACCTGGTGTGGTCTTCTGCTGCTGTAGTCCACCTGCCTCAAAGCTGGACGTGTTGTGCATTCAGAGATGCTCTTCTGCATATTTCGGTTGTAACAAGTGGTTATTTGAGTTACTGCAGCCTTTCTATCAACTGGAACCTGTCTGGCCATTCTCCTCTGACCTCTGGCATCAACAAGGCACTTGCTCCCACAGAACTGCCACTCACTAGATATTTTCTCTTTTCCAGACCATTCTCTGTAAACCCTAGAGAAAATTGTGCGTGAAAATCCCAGTAGATCGGCAGTTTCTGAATTACTCAGACCAGTCAGTCATGGCAACCATGCCACATTCAAAGTCACTTAAATAACCTTTCTTCCTCATTCTAATGCTTGGTTTGAACTGCAGCAGATCGTCTTGACCATGTCTAAATGCCTAAATGTGATGAGTAGCTGCCATGTGATTGGCTGATTAGAAATCTGCATTACAAGCAGTTGGACAGGTGTAGCTGATAAAGTGGCCGGTGAGTGTACAGTGTTTATTTAACTATTAATACATTAAAAAATGTATTTTTTTACACTTAAATTTAAAGGAACTGTTTTTCATTTTATTTTATAAATCAATTTTTTTCTAGTGGTTGCAATTCTGAATTTTCAGTCTTTGCTGATGCACAATACTTTCGAGATTATACTACAAATAAGATAACATTTAAATTATATGCTTTGGTGCTTAAGAAACATTACTTTAATAAATTAAAAAGTAAAAACTAATTTAAATTTTTTTACATTTACATTAGTAAAAAAAAGTATGAAAACAAACAGAAACAAACGTTCCTGGAGGACCACCAGCTCTGCACATTTCCATGTCTCCATAACCAAACACATCTGACTCAGACATCAGCTCATTAGCAGAGACTGAAAGACCTGTAATGGGTGTGACAGAGAAAGGAGACATCCAAAACATGCAGTGTTGGTGGGCCTCTAGAAACGTGGTTGAGAAACACTGGTTTAAACCATAAAACTCTCCCTTTTTCAAAATTTGATGATCAGAAAGAAACGATCAAAAGAAATCTATTTATTTGAAATACAAACTCATTGTAACTTGGGCACACTTCATAATAAGATTTCATTAGTTAATGTATTTCCTAACACAAACTAATTATGAGCAAAACTTGTACAGCACTCATTAATCATAGTTTAACTTTTAATAGTGCATTATTAACATTCAAATTAATGCTTGTTAGCATTAGTTAATGCAGCATGTTAACATGAACTAACAATGAACAACTGTATTTTCATCAACTAACATGAACAAATACTGTAATCAATGTGTAGTTCATTGTTTCTTCATGTTAATGAATGGATAACCAATATTAACTAATACGACCTTATTGTAAAGTGTCACCTTTTTCTTTTGATCAATTCAAAGCATCCTTGAATACAAGTGTTAGTTACTTTTTGAAAACAAAACTGTTGAATGAAAGACTGTATATGTAAAAGCTTTTATGTATTATTCACTTTTTTCTGTCAATGTGTGAACAGCATGTAGCGTTCCCTGATTTCCTAGGTTGTCTACAAAGCTCTGGCTGATTATTATGTAAAGGACTTGGGGCGTTTTTACCAGGAAAAAAAAGATCAAAAAGGATGTGACATTTATATGTGTCAGAATGAAGAAGAGGTTTTCTGGAGCGCATAAAACGAATGCTTCTAATGTTCAAGATAATGCCAAAAAAGCTATTCTGCACTGTATGTAATGTCAATGTGTCAGGCAAAGAAAAGGGTTAACTTCAAACTACAGCCTTACTATAGCCAGATCTATATAGTCTCAAATACATCTTATAATTATCATTAAATACCATTATAATGTAACTTTAAGGACCTTATCTTTTGTCAACACTCCAGTGAGCTACAGAGCTTGTGCAAATATGTATATCAATATGATATGCTTTCTTTCTTTACTTATCTCTACTGTTCTAATTTGTTGAACAAGACAACAGCACATATTTTCATATTCATAAAAACCCCCTCAGAAGCTCTGAAAAACATAGATGTTTATTAGAAATACATTGCTGCAAAGGTATTTGCATCTCTTTTTTTAATTACTTTCAATCAAAGAATAAACCTGTGCATGAGTATGAACATAAACAGTTCACCTAATGGCCACCAATGTGGCTAAAGACATGGATTTCAGAAGCAAGCGCCATTCACACCACCAGCGACACAAAGCAAAAACAATCCATTCATTTTAATGGAAAGCTAGCAATGTTCAGCCAACTTCAGCTACACGATTGACTATAGCGGTCATTGGTGACCAAATCAATGTTATTATAGTTAATGGAAATTAATGAAAAAACGAAAATTAGAATTGTAAAAAAATTTTTTGTTAAATAAAATAAAAATGAAAGTTTTTAAAGTTTTAGTTTTTAAAAAAACCAGAAGTAACTGCAACTATTATGCACATACAAAACTAAAATTATAGCAAAAACGTCCTTCGTTTTGGCCTTTGTAAATGTATTTAATACATTCTGTAAGCCTTTTAGAATTAAATCCATTTACTCCTTGCTGCCAGGTGTGTGACCGTATGGCACTCCAGAGTCTGTAATCCTGATGCCATTCACCAGATCAAGCCAGTCCCCCTCCAGTCACCCTCGCTCTTGCTACCGCATCAAAAACAACGACTGCACATGACAGCAGCATGGTGACTACATTAAATACAACCCGAGCACACACTTAAGAATATACATTTAACAGATTTATGCCCAATAATGGGTTTTATTTTTGTATTATTGATCTTGAACGAATTGTTCTTTTTAAGCGGTTCTTCTAAGTGAATCAGTTAAACCAATTGACCTAATGAAACTAAATCATTTGAAATGATTCTAGTCTCCAGTTACGTTCAGCACTTATCCACAAACAACTTACTTTTTATAATGCCTGATACCCCCTGTGACTCAAAATAAACCAATATATACAGGGTTATTCAGTTATTAGAACAGTACACTGAGATCAGTTTTGAGAAGCGGTGAACTGCTGATACTTTGCATGCGTCATTTAGTGAACCGAACACAAACAGTACATGACAGCCTGCTGTGACTGAACTAAACTTGAACAACTGTAGCGCAGGTAAACCAAGGGCTTAAATGATAGGATTTGGCAAAACCTACGTTTATTTCATAACAGAAAGTCGTAATAGAATTTAAATAAGTGAATTAAGCGTCAGTTGGTTTGCAAAACATAATTGTAAGAAACTTTTCAGATCATGGTGATGTTTTCACTGACTAAAAATTATGATTGCTGACTACATATTTTTGATATGCTGCGTCCAAACATGGGAAGACTGTCACAAAAGATCCGGTTCGCCTTAAAGATCCAAACTTCCCATCACTACTGTGTATCTAACCTCAGAAGCACCCTTGTACATATATTTTACTTGGGATGGGTAGATGGTAGAGTTCTTGTGTCCAAAAAAGTAGCCTAGCTTTGGTTGAGTTTTTATTATACAGTATTTATTCTAATTATTAAGAATTTTGCACCTAACAAATATTATAATTTACAAAAAAAACTAAAACTAACAATACAAACTAATAAAAACTAAACTAAAACTAATTAAAAATGTAAAATTTCAAAATATAAAATAAGTAAATCATAAATAACAAAAATAAGTAAATCAACCTGAAAACTAATTAAAACTAACTGAATTTGAAAACAAGAAGTCAAAACAAAATAAAAACTAAAACTTATGAAAATTTAAAAACTAACATAACCTTGGACCAAATGTGGGTGTGTCCAGTGATAAAGCTGACACAAATTTATGCAAACCAGTAATGACTTTTACAAGCAACAGTGCTGTAGACAATCACAGACTGGAGTTTACCATAGATAAATAGCCACAATGGCAATAAGCCCATTTTTTTCTGGTTCGAGTTCTGACTGGGTCAGTTGGCATTTTTTTGTGGGGTTTGCATGTTCTCCCCATGTTCGTGTGGATTTCCTCCAGGTGCTCTGATTTTCCCCACAATCCAAAGACATCGGTATAGATGAATTCAATAAACTAAATTGGCCGTAGTGTATGTAGTGTGTGTGTGTGTGTGTGTCTTTACCAGTATTGGGTTGTGGCTGGAAGAGAATCCTCTGTGTAAAGCATACGCTGTGTAGAATTGTTGGCAGTTCATTCCACACCTCTAAAATGAAAATGAATGAATGAATCTTCGTAACTAAACTCAAAATAAACCCAACTATTGGGTTAAAAAGTTAAATTTAAGTTTAATTGGAAAAAAAACAACCATTGACCCCACATTAGGTTTGTCCATATTTGACCCTACAATTGTTTTTAGAGTATAGCATCTTAAATCATCATCCAGGGCAAAACACAGCTACAAAGTCATTGGCAGTATTAAAGGCGCATCATGCATACAGCCCATTTGATGTTTGTTCAACAAATTAAGTATATATTACAACCTCTTTGGATGCAATATGAATTATTTTTGGAATTATACCATTAGTAAGTCAAACAGACAGTCCCTCTACTTACGAACACCATTGCTTGAGTCAATGTTGCAGTGTTGGGATGCATAAATCTCTTTAACAACATCTCTAAAAGCACCACAGAGACCTAGTGTTGACATGCTATAGTTGATTCTGCACAACAAGCTTAGATACGAGAATGTATTCCTGAATTTAGAAAACGACACACTCCAGCTTTAATTCGCACCTGCATCCATGAATTAGCCACTAATTACATTATGACTTGATCGCTTCAGCAATTAGTGGAAAACGTACATTCAGGACGTCTGCGCTTTGGCGACAAGCGTTTAAATGCACATTCAAACGCGAGCCTAAATGTCTTGACATCGCAACAAGTTCAGATGAAAGCGGAACTATTGAAATTGTGTCCCGTGTAATGACATTAATTAGAGCATGTGCAATAATATCTGCATTCCCTTGTCTGTTCTAATTATGTGGTGATGCCGTGGGCCAGATGAAAATAGAGCTGAACTCTACGGGGTCTCATTCATAATCATTGCATACACACACACATTGTGAAAAGTGGGGGCACATCTAAATCTCATCAGCCTCTAAATACACATTAGAAATACCATCAGTTTTTAAAGCCTAGTTGCCACAAACACACTCAAGCGATAAAGAACTTGAAAGCACAAACCTGAACTTTCCAGTAAGTGAAGTGACAGATATGGTGTGAATATTAAAAGAGCTTTTTTTTGGGGGCAGAGACAGCTTTTCTTCTCTTCTGTTGTTCATGTCTTGGCTCCTCAGGAAGTTTAATTTCTGTCAGCGGCTCAGCAAAACTGTGCCAAGCGTGTTTGAGTTATGAATATTAATTATTTTATGTGATGTTCGCTCTAACTGGTTTGCTTAAAGGCAAATCGCGTTCATGAATGCGAGCCTCAGCTGGATTACAGTTCACCACTCACGTGTTTGTTCACCATCAAAGCAAATGACTGACAGAGGATTTGCAAAATTAGGTTACGATGGACCCAATTTACTTGACAAGAAAACATTCATGCTTTAATATTTATTGATCATGTCATTTGATCATATTTTATTTAAACAAGACAATATTTTTTTTATTGAAACCTAATAAAGCCTCAAAGAATAGAATCAAATATTTATTATACAAAATTTAGTTTCTTAGAAAGTCAACTGTTACCACTGGATTAAAAATAAATCAAGTTTTTTTTTCAATCTCAGTGTTTTTTCTTCATATTTCTGAAGTTTAAATGTCACTGTTATGACTTTTTCCTTGCAATTACGAGGAAAATGTCAGAACTATAGCCATAAAAATTTAAACAAAAATCATTCAATGGATAATCATTCATTCATTCATTCATTTTCTTGTCGGCTTAGTCCCTTTATTAATCTGGGGTCGCCACAGCGGAATGAACCACCAACTTATCCAGCAAGTTTTTTTTACGCAGCGGATGCCCTTCCAGCCGCAACCCATCTCTGGGAAACATCCACACACACATTCACAAACACACTCACACACTATGGACAGTTAAGCCTTCCCAATTCATCTGTACCGCATGTCTTTAGACAGTGGGGGAAACCGGAGCACCCGGAGGAAACCCACGTGAACGCAGGGAGAACATGCAAACTCCACACAGAAACGCCAACTGAGCCAAGGCTCGAACCAGCGACCCAGCGACCTTCTTGCTGTGAGGCGACAGCACTACCTTATGCGCCACTGCTTCGCCCATGGATAATCAGTGGTTTACCATTCATTAAGTAAAGGATAAAGTACTTCCAGGCGTATGTTATCAAATATAACCCAACTGGCTTATCAGCAGATTACTGGTGTATAAGTCTAAAGGGCTTTATTTGGCGAAAACACCTATTCAAAGGCAAACAATTAAAGGCAAAGTTAACAGAAATGAAAACATCTGACTGGAGCATACACTAACATGGGGACTGAAGGGGTTTATTCTGCGGGAAAAAAAAAACAACTGAATGTATTTTATCCTGCTTTTTACAGGGCTACTTGACACAAAAGAAAAAATTAGTCACAAAACATTGTTCTGAGTTCGTTTCCACTAAGAGATATAGTATGGTACGGGTTGGTATGGCGCACCTTTATCAAGCTTGCAGTTCCACTGCCAAAAGGGTACCCTTTTGGTGGGCGTGGTGTTTGGCAGAAAGTCTCAAATGACGTAATTTTTACTTGAGCAAATAACACCGAACTGGTTGTTCATATATCATATGAGAATCACTTCTAACAAAACAACAGATGCTTTATATACATAAATACTTGTGTAGAAATGTTCATTACTAAACTTTCTATGAACATGGTTTAATTATAACTGCCGATCATTGTGTGAAATAGCCTACTGTAACATGTGATTATATGTAATAAATAAATAAATAAATAAATAAATAAATGTAACATATATGAACACATACAGCCCCTTACAGTCTCTGATATGTTACCAATTACAGAAAAACTACACGCAGCTTACATTTAGTCCTTATTTGGGGTTAAAAACAACATGACATATAGCCTACAGTTAGTGCAAACCTCTCATATGTGTCTTAAATCTTCATCTGCACATGTAACCTCTGTTAGAGAGTAATTCCATCATTCAGAGTTCATAATAGTCCAAAACGTGATGATAATAGTTAAACATGGCAGTTTGTTCATGTTTTAGGTTGCAGAAGCATTATTTGCTTTATTTTTTATGCTTCACTCTCGTGTTTGTCCGCTTCTGAAAGGATTGGTAGGAAGTTTGTTATTTCAAATATATCCAGCTCTATGGAGAAAGTGAAACCGCTTGCACTTTTAGACAGGCTCGCAAAACAACAACAGGACACAACAGAATTTTTCTTGGCTTTGTGGCTGCTCATCAAGACGATGAAAAAGTTTGATTGAGATCGGGTCAACCGTAGCTCATTATTATGTGTATATATAATTACGGTGTAATGTCTCGGCTGTGTTTTTAAAAATGCCGCTTCCTTTGTTTTTATTTTCCTACTTCTGCGAGTGACGTAATTCTGTAAACCAATAGCGTTTAGCTGTGCATCTAGCACCACCTTTTGGTACCTTTTTTTGTGCTAGGTACCCTTTGCAAAGGGTGACCAAAAAGTGGTATGGTACCGTTTACTTTTAGGTATCCTTTGACAGTGGAAACGGCCATTGAGCGAACCGAACCGTACCAAACCACTCAGTAAAAACGGCCCATTAAATGCAAAGTTGGTATGATAAATGGTATTGGTATTCTAAACTAACTGAGTGTATCAAAGATATCAAAGACTGGATGACCAACAATTTTCTTCTCTTAAACTCAGACAAAACAGAATTATTACTTATTGGGCCTAAATCTTGCACACAGCAGATCTCGCAACTCAATTTACAATTAGAGGGATACAAAGTTAGCTTTAGCTCTACTATAAAAGATCTGGGTGTCATATTAGACAGCAATCTAACTTTTAAAAACCATATATCCCATGTCACAAAAACTGCCTTCTTTCATCTGAGAAATATCGCTAAATTACGAAATATGCTATCCATCTCAGATGCAGAAAAGCTAGTCCATGCTTTTATGACTTCGAGACTGGATTACTGTAATGCTCTATTTGCTGGCTGCCCAGCATCCTCTATTAACAAACTTCAATTAGTACAAAATGCAGCAGCCAGAGTTCTGACCAGGTCCAGAAAATATGATCATATAACCCCAATTTTATCCTCCTTACACTGGCTGCCTGTTAAATTTCGTATTGAATTTAAAATATTACTTCTCACCTATAAAGCTCTAAATAATCTAGCTCCTGTTTATCTAACCAACCTTCTGTCTCGCTACGAACCAACTCGCTCCTTAAGATCTCAAAATTCAGGGCTTCTGGTAGTACCTAGAATAGCAAAATCAAGTAAAGGAGGTCGAGCCTTCTCTTTCATGGCTCCTACACTCTGGAATAGCCTTCCTGGTAATGTCCGAGGCTCAGACACACTCTCCCAGTTCAAAACTAGATTAAAGACCTATCTGTTTAGTAAAGCATACACTCAGTGCATCACCTAGCGGGTTCCACACTGGCTTCTACATCTTGCTTATATACACTATGAACAGCAGCTACGCTAATTATTCTCTTTATTCTCTATTTTCACCTGGGGATACTCATCCTGAGGTCCTCAGATTAGGCGGAGTCACTGATTGGATCCAAGACCAGCGACGTGATGATCCCAAGGATTCCATATTCGGGACCAGGCCATATCCTGAGCTGCTGCTGCGCTGATGGTCATGGGGAGTGGAGAACATGAGTCTGATTCCAGCGACGCTCCAGGGACAGACGAGTCTTCATTGAGGCCATCTTCCAGCATAAACCACGGCGAATGAATTTCTGCACAAGACTTTTGGCCAGCGGAGAAATTAAAATGGTCGTGCCCAACTGAGTCTGGTTCTCTCAAGGTTTTTTTTCTTCACTCCCATCAGGTGAAGTTTTTTTTCCCTCTCCGCTGTCGCCACTGCCTCGCATGGTTCAGGATTGGTAGAGCTACGCATCGATGAATTTGCTCTTCAGTGTTTGAACTCTCAGTAATGATTAAATCACACTGAACAGAGCTAAACTGAACTGAACTGAACTTAAACACTAAAACCTGAACCACACTGTTCCAGTTACTATGACCATTTATGTGAAGCTGCTTTGACACAATCTACATTGTAAAAGCGCTATACAAATAAAGCTGAATTGAATTGAATTGAAATGGAACAAACACTAACTTACGTAATCTGTGCTATTAATTTCAGTTATCTGGGAATAACATGTCTTGGAATGTCACGACTGACCAATCAGAATCAAATATTCCAGAGAACTGCAAAATAAAAATGTAAAGGTAAAGAATTAAACTTGCTTTCAAAATCCCTAAACGCATAGCAAGCCATTGATTATCCTGCTCATTTCATGATCATTTGCTAAGTTACAGTATAGATAAAACCAATATATCAAGATAGAACAAGTATTTGTATTTGCAGCACAATATTTGACCAAACTGTCATCAGATATGATGTTAGCTATTCTCGCTTTGATTCAGTCATTCATTTCATCAAGAGAGGGAGTGTGCGAGAGAGAGAGAGGGATATTGTGTGTGTGTTCATCATGACTAAGGCTACCTCTTATATTCTACCTCAAATATTTAGGAGCATATTTGCGAGTTGGTTGATCCTCATCAGCTCTGTGGTAAAGCAAACATCTGTCCTCGAGATTAGACAGAGAAGTGAAGGCTCTGGCAACTGTCAATGAGTTACTATGATTACTACTAATGCTTGAGTTGGACACTAAACGATTGTATAGCACACCCTCCGGCCAATCAGAATCAAGAATTTCAACAGACCATTGAATAAGATGAAAACATTGCATAGCTTTAACCTGCCACTATTAAATCAAACAGTAAATTTAAAACTATTTCTCATATTTTGGTGATAAAATGCAATTTTTCACTCTTTAGGCGAAACAAGCTTCCATATGTTTCACAACGAAATGTGATAAGACTGTGCTTTTTTATCTTTGCAGCCCAAGATAATAAACCTCTCTAAAGTAAAATGAATTATCAGTTATCAGATAATATCCCCAAAAAATGGATGACTTCGTATACGTGTTTGCCTCCACACACACATAATCTCCACTGAAGATAATGAACTAATCAGTGATGGCGCTAAAAATAATTTAGTTAATAAATGAAAAGGTTGCATCCACAAATTATTAGCCTGATTAATTACACATGAAATGTTTGGAAGGCTGATTTGGTTCCTGGATTTCTCTGAAAACGCCTGTAGCCTTGCTTTCGCCACACACTGATTAAATGGATTTCGTTCTAGCAACCTGGATATGGTGATTACATTCACATGCACATAGCAGAAAGAGAGAATTGTGGGTAAGCCTTCCTGCCTAAGCTTCTCCTGTTAAACTCAGACACACTGTTGCCTGAGAAAAACATCTCAACAGTGGGAAAAAAATACATGTGCTGCTTCTACAAATCTAGAGATTTAGTTTCTTCTTGCTTCAATGGAATGAGTACAGTATTGATTGGCCTCCAGTTCCTCTACAGTTAATCCTGACTTGTGTCCAGTTTCGTCTTTCTTCTATTACAGACTAAGACTCCACAGAAATGAAGGTCTGGTGACCTGAGGCTAGTCTGAGAGTTACAGGCTGAATGACACAGACAAAGGTTTGAAAAAACTAAGAGACTGGGACTGGGAAGCATCTGTATAAATGGGGTAGTATGACTACTAAAGTCATGTTTTTTTTATATAATATAAATATATAACTCCAATTTAAGATGAAAATAGATTTATGTATTTATAGGTGTCATGAAGAAATGTTGTGTCTAATTTGTTGCAAAAACTCATTCATTCATTCATGTTCTTGTCGGCTTAGTCCCTTTATTAATCTGGGGTCACTACAGCGGAATGAACCGCCAACTTATCCAGCAAGTTTTTACGCAGCGGATGCCCTTCCAGCCGCAACCCATCTCTGGGAAAAATTCACACACACATTAATACACTACGGACAATTTAGCTTACCCAATTCACCTGTACCACATGTATTTGGACTGTTGGGGAAACCGGAGCACCCAGAGGAAACCCACGCGAAGTCAGGGAGAAAATGCAAACTCCACACAGAAACGGCAACTAAGCCGAGGTTCGAACCAGCGACCCAGCAACCTTCTTGCTTTGAGGCGACAGCACTACCTACTGTGCCACTGCCTCACCCTGTTGCAAAAACTGTAGTTTGATAAATGTAAATGTTTCCATAACTAAAATGAAAGTAATAAATACATGCTAAAATAATGTTCATAAGTAAATTCAGAGAATTATAGATGTATAGCTTCCAAATGTTATTGCAAAGTAAAAATGTTATAGGTATTTATTTATCTTCAGTTTATATTTCTAAATGAATTTCCATAAGAAAATATTTTAACAAAAAAGATGAAACTATTCATAAGCCATTTACAATCTCACGGCAATTCATAACTTTTTGATTTAGTGGCTAATTCAAATGAATTTATACGATCTAATTCGTATAATTTAGTACGATTTGCTCATCACCCAATGACGGTTGGGGTTAGGGGTGGGGTTGAGTGCCACGCCTCCTTTTTAAAATCGTACGACTGAACTTGTACGAATTCGCCACTAAACTGACAAAACGTAAAATACTTACGATTCCTCGTGAGATCAGTCTGGCTCAACATAATTGAGTACACATTGAAAATGTATTTTTTTATCCATTTCTCAGCGAATATAGGTATTATAATTTGTTGCATTTAAACAAAACAGATTTAACAATTAGATATATTTATTAAAATACTATTTTAGTCACTAAACATTTTTAGAAGTTGAAAGATAATACATTTAAATTCATACGAAATATTGGGGAAAATTACAAACTACAAAATTTCAACAAAGTTTTATACATTTTTGGTTTCTCTTGAATTAAATTTTAAGATAATCAAAAGCATTACGGGCATGTCAGAATAAAATTTAGCTATTTTAAGGACAGAATAATCCGGTCTGCGTCGCGGCGCATGGTCTAACAGGATTGAGCTTATTCTCATAATGAGTTACGGTGTGTTTTAAGAATAAACTAATCAGAGTCTCCTCTCCCATTCTCTTTAAGAGTCAGTTGCATCGTGCCATCGTGCATTTGCAATTTAAATGGTGGACTTTGTAAGTGGAAAAACTGAATGCTCTACTAGCGAGAAAACAGTTAAACAGCATCTGCAGCAAGAGGATAAAGAACGAATCTCCTCCAATTGGCCCCACGACAACACAAAGAGAACATGCAAAATCTGCACAGAACCTTTACCATGATGACAGTAAATAATATTTTAGTAGATATTTTTCAAGACACTTTTATACAGTTTAAAGTGACATTTAAAGGCTTAACTTGGTTAATTAGGTTAACTAGGTAGGTTAGGGTAATTAAGCAACTTATTGTATAATGATGGTTTGTTCTTTAGACTATCAAAAATATATATAGCTTAAAAGGGCTAATAATTTTGACCTTAAAATGGCTTTAAAAAATTAAGAACGTTCGAGGTTACAGAAGTAACCCTTCGTTCCCCGAGGAGGGGAACGGAAGTGCCATGAATGGGAGGATTCGGATCAGAAGCCGCTTATCTGGAGAGTATTGAACGGGCCAATGAATGAAATTAATTGGCAGCGTAAGCTTGCGCAGGTGTGCGACATCTGCAATCATCTCAGCATATAAGCACACCTGAAGCCAGCAGACGCCATCCTTTTAAGCTGAAGAGACTTTCAAACAGCTAAGGGACAGTCATTATGGCGACGGAATATGGCACTTCCGTTCCCCTCCTCGGGGAACGAAGGGTTACTTCTGTAACCTCGAACGTTCCCCTTCGGTTGGGGAACTTCAGTGCCATGAATGGGAGAATATGGAAAGCGCCATAATGACTGCACCTTACCAACACCCCCGATGAGGAGATAGTCAAGCAAGCGTGACGCACCCACATCATGGGGGGCGCGGTCCTCCAACGTGTCCCTGGCCCTAATTTATCCTACTTCAACAGAAGTTTTACGGATTTAGATATATTTTTTGGGAAGTCGTGAGCATCTAGATAATTCTAGGAAATACGACAGTACGTTGGGAAGCGTGCAATCCCGATAGGGAGGACGCTGCGGAGGCCATCCGTTACCCAAGGGGGGGATAGATGGCAGAATTTACCTATGGACTAGCCCTAAAAAGGGGGAGTACGCATAGCAAAGAGTGGTTAGCGGAGAGGGAAGACACGGGTCCGCCCAGGGGGGGGACTTAACCGTGGCGGAATAAGCATATGGGATCGCCTAGTGGGGATCACGCATAGCAGGCACCTATACCCAAAACGCGGGCTGACCAGCGGGCAGACCTACAACGTAGTGGGCCAGCAAGTGACTCCTCCGCTGAGTCAGTGCTGGGGGCCACGGAGGAATCTGCAGGGCTCACCTGACGGGGAACTTTACTGACAGATAAAAAAGGCGCACGTACCTCCGTGTTAGGGAGAATGGCGCAGCAAGCGTGTTTCAACACCCTACCGAGTTGTCTCCTCAATCACCAAAGGGTTACCTAATACCCTTGAGGAAATCGGCTCCACTCGCAGATTGTAAAACCTTGCAAATGTGTTGGGTGTCGCCCAGCCCGCAGCTCTACAGATGTCTGTTAGAGAGGCGCCGCGTGCACGCGCCCAAGAGGATGCAACGCTCCGAGTGGAGTGTGCACGTACTCCCGGGGGACACGGCTGACCTCGACTCGAATAAGCGAGTGAAATGGCATCCACAATCCAGTGGGATAATCTTTGTTTTGATACGGCACTTCCCTGCTGCCGACCGCCATAACAGACAAAGAGCTGCTCAGATGATCTAAAATTCTGAGTACGGTCCACATAAATGCGCAGAGCGCGAACTGGACAAAGTAAAGAAAGGGCTGGGTCTGCCTCCTCCGGGGGCAGCGCTTGCAGGTTCACTACCTGATCTCTAAAGGGGGTGGTAGGAACCTTGGGCACATAACCGGGGCGGGGTCTCAGGATAACGTGAGAGTAATCCGGCCCGAATTCCAGGCACGAGTCACTGACCGAAAATGCCTCCAGGTCCCCGACCCTCTTGATGGAGGCCAACGCAACCAGCAGAGCTGTCTTCAGGGACAGAAATCTTAGAGATACTGATTCGAGTGGCTCAAAGGGATCGGATCGCAGACTCGTGAGAACGAGGGCGAGATCCCAAGAGGGCATGAGAGGGGGGCGAGATGGATTAATTCGCCTAGCACCCCTAAGGAACTGGATGACCAGGTTATGCTTTCCCACGGTGCCGCCAGCTACCGCGCTATGATAAGTGGAGATGGCGGCCACGTAAACCTTGAGAGTGGAGGGCGACAGCCTGCTGTCCAACTTCTCTTGAAGGAAAGAGAGCACAACACTAATCTGGCAATTTCGGGGGTCTTCTCTGCGAGAGACGCACCATTCAGTGAATAGACTCCACTTCAGGGCGTAGGCGCGCCTCGTGGAGGGGGCTCTAGCCTGAGTGATGGTATTAACCACCGCAGTCGGTAGGTTACCTAAGTCTTCCTCGCGTCTAGGGACCACACGTGGAGGTTCCAAAGATCGGGGCGAGGGTGCCAGATGGTGCCCTGTCCCTGAGAGAGTAGGTCCTCTCTCAAAGGGATCCGCCAGGGGAGGGCCGTCGCGAGGAGTGAGAGCTCTGATATCCAGGTCCGGTTGGGCCAAAGGGGCACAACTAGCAGAACCTGTTCCTCGTCCTCCCTGACCTTGCACAGAAACTGCGCGAGCAGGCTCACTGGGGGAAACGCATACTTGCGCATGCCCCGAGGCCAGCTGTGGGCCAGTGCATCCGTGCCGAGAGAGCCCTCGGTCAGGGAAAAAAACAACTGGCAGTGAGCGTTCTCGGGGGAAGCAAACAGATCGATCTGGGCCTCCCCGAATCGCGCCCATATCAGCTGAACAGACTCGGGGTGGAGTCTCCATTCTCCAGGGCGTAACAGCTGTCGTGAGAGCGCATCGGCTGCACGATTGAGCGTGCCTGGGACGTGAATGGCGCGCAGCGATTTCAGCCGCGGGTGACTCCAGAGGAGCAGACGGCGGGCGAGCTGAGACATGCGGCGAGAGCGCATACCCCCCATGCGGTTGATATACGCCGCCGCCGCCGTACTGTCCGTCCTGACCAGCACGTGTTGCCGCTCCAGCACCGGTAAAAAGCGGTGGAGAGCGAGGAACACTGCCAACAGCTCTAGGCGATTGATATGCCAATGCAGCTGGGCACCCTTCCAGAGGCCCGCAGCCGCATGCCCGCGACACACGGCCCCCCAACCCGTGTTGGAAGCGTCTGTTGAAACAACAACATGGCTGGACGCCTGTCCTAGAGGCACACCGGCCTGTAGGAACGAGGGGTCGTTCCAAGGGCTGAGGGCGCGGCGACACAGCGCAGTAACCGAGACCCGGTGTGTGCCCGCGTGCCATGCGCGTCTGGGGACCCGATCGTGAAGCCAGTGCTGAAGTGGTCTCATATGGAGCAACCCGAGCGGCGTGACGGCGGCTGCGGATGCCATATGCCCCAGGAGCCTCTGAAAGAACTTCAGTGGGACCACTAGTTTGCTGTCGAGCTCCCTCAGACAGTTCAGCAACAGGCGAGCGCGTTCCTCGGAGAGGTGCGCTACCATGGTGATCGAGTCCAGCTCCATCCCGAGAAAAGAAATCCTCTGCACGGGGGCGAGTTTGCTCTTTTCTCGGTTGACCTGAAGCCCCAGTAGGCGGAGATGCCGAAGCACCTCGTCCCTGTGCATAATCAATTGCTCCCGCGAGTGGGCTAAATCAGCCAGTCGTCGAGATAACCGAGTATGCGAATGCCCGCGAGCCGAAGGGGCGCTAGGGCACCCTCCGCGAGTTTGGTGAAGACCCGCGGAGACAGAGAGAGCCCGAAGGGGAGGACCTTGTACTGCCACGCTCGACCCTCGAACGCAAACCGCAGAAATTGGCGGTGGCGTGGAAGAATGGGGACATGGAAATACGCGTCCTTCAGGTCTATGGCTGCAAACCAATCCCGAGGACGAACGCATTGGAGAATGCGCCTCTGCGTGAGCATTCTGAACGGCAGCTTGTGCAGACAGCGGTTCAAAACGCGCAGATCTAGGATTGGCTGTGACCCACCGCTCTTTTTGGGTACGATGAAGTATGGGCTGTAAAACCCACTCTCCATCTCGGCTGGAGGAACCGGCTCGATTGCACCCTTCGCCAGGAGGGCAGCAATCTCCTCTCGCAAGACAGGGGCGGACAGGGGGTTGACCCCGGAGAAATACACGCCCGTAAACTTGGGGGGCCGTTTCGCGAACTGAATCGCGTAACCGAGTCTGATTGTGCGTATGAGCCACCGCGAGGGGCTGGCCCGCGCTAACCAGGCAGGCAGAGCCCTCGCTAATGGAGTCATCGCTACAATCGCTGACGTACCAGCGGTGGGGCAGCGCGGAGTGGGTGTGCTGATCCGGGAAGCACGAGGGTCCCGCGGAAAAGCTGGAGGAGAGCGATTCGCTCTGGCTCCGCACCCTGACTCCGGAGAGGGGGCTGGAGGGCTGAGGGAAGGGAGACCGTCCCCCCAGCGCTCGTGAGCCACTGGCGAAGCACGTAGAGTCTGCGAGCCGGAAGGCAGCGCGTCCCGGACTGGCAGAACTCGTGCAGTCACATCCGGGGAAGGGAAAAAGTGCTCTTTTACTGATGTTTTGGTGGCACTGAAAAGTACCGTTGTTATCGGGGCCCCGCCCTCCAGCGGGGAAAGAGCAAGTTTCCTCTTCTCCGGATGGCCTGTCTCAGGGACGCTTCGCGGTCCGTTTACCGGACTTAACGGCGCCCTGGGCAGGAGGGGCTGCCTGCTTTCGAGGTGAACGCCGCGCCCGCTTGGCCGGAGGCGCAGGCGGGGGCGGGGCAGCACTCGTTGGCGGGCGCCCTCGGCGAGGAACAGCGGAGGTGGATGGCTCGGCGGGCGGAGCGGGCTTACGGCCACGCCGATAGATGACATTGCCCATCGCATCCGACTGCTCTTTCACCGCCTTGAATTCCTGGGTGAATTCACCGACGGTGTCGCCGAACAGGCCAGCCTGGGATATGGGCGAATCAAGAAAGCGAACTTTGTCAACGTCGCGCATATCGGCCAGGTTTAGCCAGAGGTGGCGTTCCTGAACCACAAGTGTGGACATCGTCCTCCCCAGCGCACACGCGGCGGACTTAGTAGTCCGAAGAGCATAGTCGGTCGCGGTGCGCAGCTCATGTAATAAGCTTGGGTTGGACCCGCCCTCGTGCAGCTCGGCCAGCGCCTGCGCTTGGTAGCGCTGGTAGGTGGCCATCGCGTGCAAAGCAGAAGCAGCCTGGCCCGCAGCCTTATAAGCTCTGGCTCCGAGGGAGGCAGACAACCTACAGGCTTTGGACGGGAGGCGGGGCAAACCCCGCCACGTAGAGGCGCCGCGCGGACAAAGATTGACCGCGATAGCGCGCTCCACTGACGGGATCGCCTCATACCCCCTGGCAGCTCCGCCGTCAAGGGCGGTGAGGGCGGAGGCACTCGCAGCACGGGCAGAGAAAGGTGCCCTCCAGGACTGCGTGAGCTTACTGTGCACTTCCGGGAAGAAGGGGACGAGAGGCTTCGAAGGCTTCGCCTTCTGGTCCTCTACGTAGCACCCATCTAGTCGGTCCGGCCGCGGAGCTGGGGGATAAACCATCTCCAACCCCACGGCCGAAGCAGCCCGGGAAAGCACGGCTAACATGTCCGCTTCAGGATCCGATTTGACAGCGCTCACCTGCCCGGAGGGGGCGAGCGGGTCCGGATCTTCGTCAGACAGTGAAAGCCCACCCTCCGATGCCGCGGAGGACATCTGATCTCCGGTGTCAGCGAGTGTGAGAGCTACCATCTGGTTAGACGGATCATTCTCACCACCCGAAGCTTGGATGGAGCGCCGTGAGGAGCGAGAGGTCCGCGAGCCCGTGGGCGGCGGATTAGCTCCCGCTGAAACCCTCAGATCTGCCCGAGCGCCCGCTGCTTTTTTAGAACAGGAGGCAACTGGGGTGGCTCGCTCTCTTGCGAAAGTTAGCCGCGATCTTAGCTGTGCAACGGTCATGGCATCGCAATGACGACATGAACCGCCCGCGAGCACCGCATTAACATGCTGGACCCCCAAACATGCAATGCAGTGATCGTGTCCATCATCCGGAGACAGGAAACCCCCGCATCCAGAAACGCACAGTCGGAGCGCCATCCTGAAAAGGACGTGCTGCACGACTGTGTTGCTCTTTTAGGAAAGTTGCAACTATACGCACCGCTCTGGAGGACCGGACCCAAAGAACCGCAGGCAAGGGAGTAACCCAGCTCGA
The DNA here is from genome assembly GCF_052040795.2 of Danio rerio. Taxonomy (NCBI): domain Eukaryota; kingdom Metazoa; phylum Chordata; class Actinopteri; order Cypriniformes; family Danionidae; genus Danio; species Danio rerio. The sequence goes on along the minus strand of NC_141028.1, from coordinate 15,734,778 downwards.
CCGTCTGCCACCGCGAAGACCCACTCTGGACCGGGAGACACACTCGTTCGCTCTGAAGTGCTGATCAGCAAGAGGAACCCTCATCGACTCACTCAGAAAGGATCTGAAGCGAAAAGGATGGCGTCTGCTGGCTTCAGGTGTGCTTATATGCTGAGATGATTGCAGATGTCGCACACCTGCGCAAGCTTACGCTGCCAATTAATTTCATTCATTGGCCCGTTCAATACTCTCCAGATAAGCGGCTTCTGATCCGAATCCTCCCATTCATGGCACTGAAGTTCCCCAACCGAAGGGGAACTGCTTTTATTGTTGCCGTAATAAAACAAGTAAGACTTTCTCCAGTAGAAAAAAATATTATCAAGCATACTGTGAAAATTCCCCTGCTCTGGTAAACATCATTTGAGAAACATTAACATATAAACATTTACATAAAAATATATATAAAAAAAAACAATCATAAAATTACAGTAAAATTTCTTAAACTTGAAACAATTTTTTTAAAATAAAAAACAAAACAAAAAAACGATATTGCAGATATAACAGATTCTTTTTAAACAATGTTTTAGATTTGCTGTTATTAATCTAAATAGATTTTTGTAACTGTAATATAAAACACATCATATAAACAAAAATACAACTGGTAAAAGCAAAAAAAGTTTGAAAAGCAACAAAAAATAATCAAATCTTCCTGTCCTGTTTCACAGTTTATGTAAACACAAATGAAGTACAACGGTTAATTAGTGAATCAGAAAACACTTGTTTTCCAAAATGATTAGTGTACTCTAATTAAGTCATATTTAGTTTTCATTTCAATTATGTCATATTTATTTTCTGCAATCCGTTAACTAATTACAACTAAAACAACAAGAGTGCTCGATGCAGAAAATAGTCTAATAAAATGTCAGTTTTCTGCTTCAATAAATTCCAGCCAAATCCAGCCATAACTGGAATCAACCTCAGCGAACAAAAAGACAAATAACATCTGGTCCAGTGGTTGAGATGCACAAACAATCCAGCAACCAAACAAGCTGTCAAACAAGTCACGAGAGATGCAGTCCAAATCTCCAGCTAATCCTAAACTTAAATGACAGGTCTAGTCCTTAAAAAGTGCTAAAGCACCTGCCTCACACACATACACACAAACACACACGCAGTCCAATCTCCAACAATAGATTTCCATTGCTTCAGTGAGCCCATCAGTGCCTGTAAACGGCACGATAAACAAGGAAATCCTATCTCCTCCGAGCAGATAGTGACGAAAACGGCCCTCCATCACACAACAAATCAAAATACACCCATGATAAGAATGAAGAGGAGCCCATTGAGAGTGCAAGATTTATGCATGCTTTATCAGGCATGAGGAGGAAATGCAACTGATAAAAAAAGAGCAGCGCTGTGGTGGGAAGCTGAAGCTGAGAGAGCAGGATTTAGAAAAACTGCAGTTTTTTTTTGTCTTTTCTGTTTGACTCTTAGCATTGCGTTTCTATGCCCCATAAATTTCTTTGCACCTCTAAACAAAAAATAATTTGTTCGAATTTTTAAATTCTTTTATTGTGAGGACCCACGGGGGGATATATTAAGGTGATCCAGAGGTAAAGATTTCATTCAATATTTTAATAAATATATAAATATGTTAAATATATGTCAACATATTTAATATAAAAGATAAACTATAAAAACAAGATTAATTAAAAGTTTAAAAAAAGGGAAAACTCCCCACAAAACTTAAAATGAAACAAAAAATCTGATGCATATTGGGCACAAAGCTGGAAAGCAGTTTGTTTGATCTGAACAAAACACCAGCAAAGAAACTCAACGCAGAGGAAAATAAAAACCTCACTGCCAGCTAGCTTTTCGGAAGTGTTATTGCAGACCAGAAGTACAGTAAATGTACGGCAATGCACAAAGCATGCGCCATGGGTCACACCGATCACTCGAAGCAGAAGTATAAACCAGCCTACAGGCGAAGGATCGACAAAGAACAAGGGTCACTGGGTGCTATCTGTCGGCGAATTATAGTTTTATACTTTTTAATTTAAGTTAATTTATTTTTATTACATATTTTATTTTATTTTTATATAATATATATTTTTCTTACTGTTCTAAATATATTTTTGTAACTGAAAAAAAGTATATAAAAACAGAAAACTAAAATGATAAATGAGCATTGCTGTGACAGTAAACTGAAGCTGAAACAGTTAAATAAAAAAACTCTTTAAATAAAAAAGCTTTATATATATATATATATATATATATATATATATATATATATATATATATATATTTATTTATTTATTTTTTTTTACTTCACTGAGACATTTTACAAATCAACCAAATGTAAATAGTTTATTCAATATTTTCAAATACAAAAAATATAATTTTAAATGTTTATTTTTACTGTAAACAAAATGCTACATTAAAATATAAACTATAAAAACATCTATAAAAAAATAAACAAACAAAAAGAACAACGTTGGAAAGCAAAATAAACAAAAATGTTAAGGCTTAAAAAGGTTATAAAGGCTGTTCATAGAATTATAGAAGTATAATCATTTTTAATAAAAATTTTAAATACAGTTGAAGTCAGAATTATTCCCCCCAGTTTATTTTTTTCCCAAATTCCATTTAACAGAGAGAAGATTTTTTCAACACATCTCTAAACATAATAGTTTTAATAACTCATTTCTAATAACTGATTTATTTTATCTTTGCCATAATGACAGTAAATAATATTTTACTACATATTTTTCTATACAGCTTAAAGTGAAATTTAAAGGCTTAACTAGATTAATTAGGTTAACTAGGCAGGTTAGGGCAAGTTATTGTATAACGATGGTTTGTTCTATTGAAAATATATATAGCTTAAAGGGGCTAATAATTTTGACCTTAAAATGGTTTAAAAAAAAAATAAAAACTCATTTTATTCTAGCCAAAATAAAACGAATAAGACTTTCTCCAGAAGATAAAATATTATCAGATATACTGTGAAAATTTCCTTGTTCTGTAAAACATCATTTGGGAAATATTTAAAAAAACAAAAAAACAAAAAAAAACAAAGGGGGTCTAATGGTTTTGACTTTAACTGTAAATTTTTCAAAATATTTTAGTTACTATTTTAAATACCTATTGGTAACAGTAAAAAAAGTCTACAAAACTAAAATGATAAATGATTGCTGTGACAGGAAGCTGAGAAAGCAAGATAAAAAAAAAGTCTGAGTTTTTTTTCTTTTACGTTCCGCTCAACTCTCATAGCATCCATCTCTATGCCCCATTAATCCTCTGTGCCTCTAAATAAAATCTTATTGTGTGGGTGGACTTTGAATTATTTTTTTCGCGAGGACTCACAGGGGGATAAATTATGATCAACCGGAGGTATAGAGGGAAAATAAATCACCCTGAAATGAAATCCATGATGCTAACTAGGAGGAAGGTGATGCCAACGAATTGAGTCATAACACAGTTTCATGTGGCCCGATGCAACGATTCAAGGACGGATGCTTGTTAAAACACGCTCTCTTTTTTTATTGTAATGAATGTGAAAATTAAATAAAAGCTGTAAGAATGATAATCATGCCCACCGCTGACTCACTACAGGAGCCCTGGGGATTGCACTTGTCTGCTAATTTGCTTTAACTCTATTTGAACAACATCGGTGCTTTGAGGTGCTGATTACAACATTAGATGTACTCGTGTGGGGTTGGAGGCTCGAATAATCACACAAAGCCCATGGGTTTCATCTCAAACTCCTGAAAAAACAACAAAATGAAACAAAAAAGATGACTATCTGATGCATATTGCGCACAAAGCTGGAAAGCAGTTTGTTTGATTTGGTTTAATGTGTTTGGCTGGCTTTTCATGTAACTTTCACAATTGCCAATAACGAAGACTTGGCGTAAATAAGAATTTGGAGTAAAAGCTTCTGGTTTTTTTTTGCGACTTCAGAATGTGGGACATTGAATGGGGTGATGTGGACTAAAAAATTCTTAGTTACCAATATTTTGCTCAGTGTGTTTTTGTGTTGGTGTTTTAACTAGACACCATGGATAAATTAATACAGTACTAAAACGGCAGGTGGCGACAAGTCTCAATCTTAAATGGAGTGACTTGCTGAATTGTTCATTCAAATGATCAATTCAAAACATCTGATTCTTTTAGAAAAGAACCAAGTGACTCTAAAGAATTTAGACTGGAAGTGACTCTATTGCAGTTAAGCTGTGATTGTCTTGTACATCATGTGAGGAAAGCATGGTAACCTAATCAGTAGTAAACTTACTTCAAAAGCCAGATAGCGCTCTCTCTCGTGAGTCGCACAGAACAACCAACTATGCCCGAAAAAAAAAACAGGAATTACCAGGGGTGAGCAAAGAGAGGCTTAGAAACACTAAAACAGTTGAAGCAAATGTGTCGAAGCTTCGAATCATTTCAAAATCCGACTCTACAGTGACACATAGTGGTAATTTTTATGTACTGCTCTGGAACAGTTTCAGCAAAGAAACAGATATGCAAATTGAGGTATTAAACCCCACATTTTAGAGTTGAGGTTTCAACTGTTTAAGTCACAGATGTCAAACTCAGTTCCAAAAGGGCCGCAGCTCTGCACAGTTTAGTTCCTACCCTAATTAAACACACCTGATCAAACTAATTGAGTCCTTCAGGCTTGTTTGAAACCTACAGGTAAGTGTTGGAGCAGAGTTGGAACTAAAATGTGCAGGGCTTTGGCCCTCCAGGAATTGAGTTTGACACCCCTGGTTTAAGTGAAGCTGTGAGAGTTCTAGACTATCATGCTGAAATTATGGGTTTGAATCCAGAGTGATATATAGCTATATATGTTAGTTCTTTAATGCTGTTTTTGTCGTGTGTTTTGTTTTAAAATTGGTCTGACATCCCAATGAACACTTTGTGAATAAATATGTCTCGTTTTGGTCATAAAATCAAAACATTATTAAAATACATTAAGCCATAATTTTAGAATATTTGTACAAGTTGGGAATCGAACCATATGCAACACAGTTACTGGGTGCACATCAAAGTCCACTAGGCTACACGAGATGGAGATTTTTGACCCTGACAGCCAAACACAGATTTGCCAGGCCTCAAACCGCTTTTGAAATGATCGACGCTTTGAATCGCTTTAGTCACGTGACCTGGGTGTTTCGAAACATTTTAGTCACGTGACCTAGGAGTTTCGAGTCATGCTTTGGTGCAGTGTTTTGAAACACTTACGCTTTGGGATCTCGACACTGTGTTAAAACAGATTCACGTCAGTCATCCCTAGGAATTACCAGTCTATGGTAAATATTTATAGTGAAGTAAGATAAACATAAGATATTATTGCTTTCATTTGATCCATCGGAAATAATAAACACATGACCACAGCCACAACTAATGATGCAATGCCTTTGTCGCTGCTTAGAATCCTATTATATAAATATGTTGGGTGGTTTATTCTGTGTAAGAAGCCAAAAATCCGATCTACCTACCTACACTGCAGACACGAGAACACAGATTCAAATCGGATAAAATTTCCACATATGAACAAGGCCTGAATCTGATTTGAGTAAATCGTAATCTATGTGATTTGTTCCTGCTTACACATACATAGGCCATATCCGATCTGTGCCACATGGGAGAAAAAATGTTGGAATTGAGTCACTAAACAGTGCAGTGTAAATGCGGTCTTTTGTTCTGTTTCTTAAACAAAAACAAAAGAACAAAGTAGACAAAATTGTGTCTGAGATATAATTTGTTCAATATTAAAGTCAGGAAAAAATGGAAGTTAAGATTGTCCTTTTTCCCCCCAAATTATGATGTACATCTAATTGAAATAGTCCTGATAAGCCCACCCTAAAGGTTTTCCATGTGAGCAGAAGTGAAGAAAAGTGGTTTCCGGGGGAAAGGAAGGTTATGGTATTTGTTTAAAGATTATGAGGGCAAGATACTTCCTGAAATTTTATTTTGCATGATATTGCCATCAAATTCATAACATATACTCAAGAGATGTGTGGCTTTTGATCTATTACTTTTCTGTATTGTTCCAGGACTAATTTCATATATTTATGAAATAGTAAAATGTTTAGTGCGGTGCAACTTTTTTTATATTGCTTAAGCATCTATAACTTTTTTTGTTTTGATTATTATAAACTCTAGATGATGGATAAAAAAGCCTAAAGTATCCAAAGATACACAAACTAAGACTTACATAGACTTAATTATTTAGTAACTGTTACTGTTTTAGTTTGGAAAGATCATTTTTGAGAAAAAGCCTCTGACGGTTCGGGAAAGAAGGACATCAATATATAGTCTCAGAAAACCTTTTGCAGAAATCTTATTTTGCATGCCATACTTGTCAGATTTGAAAAATAAGCTCATGAGACACTTGGCTTTTAAGGTATATGTGGTCTAGGTAATTACGTTAATGTTTTCCTGTGTTTGCATATGAAAAAACAAATATTGAACACAGCACAATATACTTTGTCATGACTTCATAAAGAATAACTTTCTAGATTGAAAGCTTAAAGTGTCTTCCTTTCAATGGTACCTAATTTATGTTTATAGCTCACTGGGGTCAAGAACTGTTACTATTTAAATGTAGGTAGGTGTAAATCTCCAAAAGAGAATGCTGGCTAACGGGTTAAAAAGAAAAAAAAAAGAAGTATATCATTTTTTGGCTCATATTTTTGGATACCTGAACTCTATTTTCCATCTATAATTCATCAAGTAAAATCCAGTGCATTTCTAATGTAAGTATACAATAAGTACATGCAAAGTGTGAAGTGTCACTCCATCTGCCTCTTTTATCACTGTCAACTCTGAAAATATCCTTTTTAAAATAAACTTACATTTTGACAAAGGGGTCCGAGTAGCCATTTGAATCCATGGCTGCCAGGTGAGCACAGCGAATAATTCCTACAACCAGTGTGTTCTTCTCGGTGTTGTACAGCAGAGAGACCAGGATTCGGCCACGCTAGAGAAACAGAGAGACAAAAGCTGCGGTCGACTGGTTTCCATTGATCAATATTCAGACAATCAATAACACATTAAACAATATATGTCGGTAGGGTGCAACGGGCTAAACACCCCTTTAGGACAATATGATTGTTTCTCCGGTTCTAAAATAATGATGATTGAATAACATGCTTTGCTGAATACAGATGGAATAAAAAGATTGCATGTAATGGAATGTAAAAGAGAGAAATAATGATATGGATATAGAGAAAATTGCTATTTTTAAAAAAAAGTTTTTTGTTTTTTTTGGCAAGGCATTTTGGAGCAGCATTTAATTATAGACTTACTTAAATCACTTCAGTTAAAGAGGAAAGTATCCATTTTCTGTACAATGCACATTTCATAACCCAACTTTTAAAATCTATGGGCTCTATTTTAACAATCTAGGCGGATTTAAAGTCAAAATCGCATCGCACAAAAACACAAAGGGCATGTCCAAATCCACTTTTACTATTTTAAGGATGGAAAAATACGCTTTGCGCAGCAGTGCAAGGTCTAACAGGGTTGTGCTTACTTTTTTAATGAGCTCGGGGTGTGTTTTGAGCACAACATGCATTAAACCAATCACAAACCAGTCTTGTCTCATTCCCTTTAAGAGTCAGTTGCTCGTGCCATGATGCATTCGCTATTTACATCGCGGACTTTGTAAGTGGAAAATCTAAATGCGTCACTAGTGAGAAAACAGTTAAAGAGACCATTTGCACTAGGATAAAGAACGAGCCTCCTCCAATCGGCCTCTTTGCATTCTCTTCATTTTATTTTTACTCTTTACTTTACTACTTTACTTTCCTGGTTAAGGAAACAGTGTTGAAAGCACTCCACTGAAGACATTCGTTAGCCTGCATATTTAATTTAGCTTGTAACGCACAAAGATTTGTTTCAAAACTATTTCAAAATTCAGTTCTAATGTTCAGCAAACGAATAAATGAACAATAATAACAGTGTTGTCAAAAAACTGAGTTATATCCAAACACATATCCTATTCTTAAGCCCCATTTAGTGATGCAGACGTCTCCAAAACTTGACAGGTGGACAAATCTATACTTTTTTTTTTTATTAAAACAAAGATAAATATGCATATAATAAACAACACTGCTAAAAATAATAACATTATACAAATGGAAATTTTCATGAATAAACTGAAAAAAGCCCCCCGACATGAAGAAGGCATGAAGGTGGTGTTTTTATATATTATTAATATATTTATATATTATGTTATATATTATAAAAATAATAAATTTTGTAATATTTTAATGCTTTAATTCTTTTCCATATATAAAGATATTTGTGTATTGCTGTACATACTGTCTGTATTAAGCAATGTGTAAGCCTTTCTGGACTTGGCGCTGAACTTTAGACCAGCTTTTACTTGGTGAAATAGTGCTGTCTATTTCAGTTTCTCAAAGTTGCAATGCGCCAACAATGCGCCTTAACATAGACCGGAACCCCAAGAGTCCACAAAGTAGCACAAATGGATCTGCCATTTAAACAACGTGGCGCAAAATGTGAAAATTAGTGTTGCGCTGCTCTGAAAATAGCAACAAATCACGCCAAACACATCTTGATAATTGATACATATAATCACAATATCATAAGTTCAATTCAATTCAATTCAGCTTTATTTGTATAGCGCTTTTACAATGTAGATTGTGTCAAAGCAGCTTCACATAAATGGTCATAGTAACTGGAACAGTGTGGTTCAGTAACTGGAACAGTGTGGTTCAGGTTTTAGTGTTTAAGTTCATAAGTGACAGTACGACATTTCTCCCCAAAAATGTCATTTTTATTTTAAATAAAGACTATATTATTTTGTTCATCACAAGTCTTAATAAAATAATAAGAAATATTTTAGAGTATTAGAACACATTAGAGTATTAGAAACTGAGGACGACCTATTGGAACCCGCATGGATTCTCACAAAAAATCGGCATTTGGCATGCAAAAGATCTGCAGAGTGGATGGCAACATCAACAGCCTGAGGTATCAAGACATTTGTGCTGCCCATTACATAACAAACCACAGAATAGCAAATCCTGCAGCAGGACAGCACTCCTTCTTATACTTCAGCTTCCACATCAAAGTTCCGGAAGGCAAAGAAGGTCAAGGTGCTCCAGGACTGGCCAGCCCAGTCACCAGATATGAACATTATTAAGCATGCCTGGGGTAAGATGAAGAAGAAGGCATTGAAGGTGAATCCAAAGGATCTTGATAAACTCTGTGAGTCCTGCAAGAACACATTTTTTCACCAAGCCAGATGACTTAATTAATAAGTTATTTGAGTCATTGAAGAGATGTATGGATGCAGTCCTCCAAGCTGATGGGAGTCATACACAATATTAATTATTTTTCCACAGCACCATGACTTTATATTCTATACTGTACATTATTTCTGTTAAGTGACAAGACTTTTGTCTAAGCAAAGTCAGACCTTACTGTCCTAATTAAATAATTAAAAATCAAGGCATGATCATATTTTATTTTGATAATATAAGCGTAATCTAGAGTCCTCACAGTTGACTTTAAAGTTATTAAAGTCAAGTTATTATTTGCTGTTCCTAAAACTTGGATGGACGACAAGACTTTAGTCAGGTAGTGTATACACAAACATGACTACGGGTAAAAATTATAAGAATTTTTATCAAAAAAAAAAAAAACACATGATAATTAAAAAAATTCTTATTAGCAACAAATTGTAAATCTTATTATCTTATTTAACAAAAATAATTAGCTCATTATCAGCTATTTGCCACTGAATGCGATAAACTCATTAAACAGGACAGTTTATCAGTGCGAAGTCACAAACACGCGTTCAGGAAAGTGAATTTCTTGCTAAATAGTGTTTGAGAAAATAAAAATGATGTGCTTTATTTGTTCCTGAGGGCTTTATCCTCTTTGCACCCTGAATGTGAGTGCTTTTCACTCCAGACAGTATGGAAACGGGATGGAAAGTATCGGATCTTTACCTCCTCCTCTGCAACAGGAGCCGCAGGATCCATTGCCTGGCTGTTCCCCTCCCGGGTCTGGAAGAACATAGAAATGCTATTAATAATACAGCAAATCCCCAAACACTAAATTATGCATAGTACAAATTCCAATGGACGTAACCTCACAACGGCTACTGTGACTCACTCACACACACACACACCTGTGCGATTCTCTCAAGCCCCATGTTGTATTTCTTGCTCTCTCCCTCCTTCAGTTTCTTGAGAGCCACCCTTACTTCACCTATGAACTCATTCCGTCCTAAGCGATCCATATCACACACACACAGCCTGCAAGAGAGAAAGATAGCGAGAGAAAGGAGAGAGATTTGACTTTTAAAATCCCTTAATTAGTTTTCAGCACAATTATTTAACAAATTAACACATTCATTCAATACATTATTCACATAACCCTAAAATATAAAAAAACATACAACTTCATTTCTAAACAGCAATCACTTTTTCAGAAAAATTAAATATTAACATATTAAATCTACATCAATCTTCAAATGTTTCAAACTAAAAAGCTACTGTAAGTGAGCAGGAATCAAAGCTATAAAGTTAAAACAATATTGGTGGAATCTTTTACCAAAATTGTAAATTTTCTTGTCAACCACACACTCAAATTTTCTTGTTCATACAAATTTTTTTTAAAAAGTTATCAACTTTTCTTGTTTTACACAAATATTTAGGACCACAATTAAACCCTTCATGGCTAAAAAAAACAGACTACAACATTTATACCATAAATTATTCACATAAATTTAAAAACAATCAAACATTCAACTTCATTTCTAAACAACTATCACTTATCTTACATAAAATATGTTTTTTCACCAAAATGCTTTAAATGATTCCAATCTTCCTGTAAGTTTATACACTCCTACAACATGCTTGATCAAACTACTTATTTAAAACGAGCTGCAACGACACAATTCTTGAGATTTTTGAGGACAACTTAATTGTTTTATGTTCAATCCACTTAAATTTGTTCCGTTAACTTAATTGATTTGTGTTGGGGCAACATGAATGTGTGTGAAAGCCTGCACTTTTACAGTGTAATAAGCAAACTCAACAACTACTGTGAGCAGTAATCAAACTTTTTTAAGTTATTCAAACAATGTAGGAGTAACCTTTTACCAAAGTTATAGCTTTTCTTGTCAACCATATACTCAATTGCGCTCGTCCACATACAAAAAATATATATATATATATTTTTATATTCAGCTTTTCTTGTTTTACATTAATATTGAGCACTATAAGTAAACCCTTCTTGGCTAACAATAAAGATAGAGAAAAGAGAAGGAAAGAGATTTTTGACTTATAAAAATCTCTTAATTAGAGTTTTCAGCCCAATTATTTAACATTAGCATATTCATTCACAAATACTTAAAAAATACAAAACTCCATGTATACACCAAAGTTCCTGAGAATCCATAATAAGCAAACTCAAAAACATAGCAAGCAGTAATGAAACCTTTGTAAGTTAAAAAATATTGGTGGAATCTTTTCCTAAAATGTTTACTTATCTTGTCAACCATATGCTCAATTTTACTTGTCCAATAAAACAATATATCATCTTTTCTTGTTTTACAACAATATTTAGGACCATAAGTAAACCCTTCTTGTCTAAAAATAGAGATAGAGAGAGTGTGTGTGTGTTTGAGTGTGTGTGTGTGTGTGTGTGTGTGTGTGTGTGTGTGAGTGTGAGAGAGAGAGAGAGAGAGAGAGAGAGAGAGAGATTTGACTTTTTAGATTTCTTGTCAAACACATTCTCAAATTTTCTTGTCCATACAAAATTTTAAAAGATATCAACTTCTCTTGTTTAACACCAATATTTAGGACCATAATTAAACCTTCATGGTAAAAAAAAATGATAAAAATAGCGAAACAGAAATTTTGTACAAAAAAAAAAAACGTTTTCAGCAAGATTATTTAACAAATTAGCCCATTCATTCCTTAAATTATTCACATAAACTTTAAAAAAAAAACACACAACTTCACTTTTAAACAGCCATCAAATAAAATACATACACCTTTGTTCCTGTAAGAACCCAAAATAAGCAAACTCCAAAACTTAGCGAGGAGTGATCAAACCTTGTTAAGCTAAAACAACATTGGTGGAATCCCAAAATGTTAGCTTTTCTTGTCAACCAACAATTCTGCTCGTTCACACAAAAAAATACATATAAAAACATCTGCCTTTCTTGTTTTATACCAATATTTAAGACCAGTAAACCCTTCTTGGCTAAAAATAGATACAGAAAAAGGATAAGAGAACGGATGAGAGAAAGAAAGAGAAAGGGAGAGAAAAAGAAAGAGAGAGAGATGGTGCACTCAGAAGTCTTCAGTTCAACTCTCAAGACAAAATGTGTAGTGTGCTGCAGCCAGAGAGAGACAATTTGGCAAGAGAAGCAGAAACTCTGAGGTGAAAAGTCAGTGGTATAAGCAAGAGATTGGCAATATGTCATTTTTGCCATTTCATTAGTGAAGATAATAGTGCAGGATCATTCATTTTTGAAAATGTGGTCGATTCGATATTGATTCTGAAAAGGTGTAAATTGATCTCCTTCTTCAATACTATGTATTTACTGTAATAAATAAGAGTTAATTAACAGTCCATCTCGGTTTGAGGGAGATCTCTGTTCATTTATTTATGCTTTGGAATTGCATTAGGACCTTGATTTCTCCTCTGAATACTTTTGATGTTGAAAAGTTTTTAAAAAAATAAATTATTTGCCATTTTAAGGAATTGGAAACTATACAAAGTCTTGTTTGAAAGTTTGTGAACCCCTTGCTGAATTGTTGAAATATGAGTTATGAGCTTACAACATTAAAAGTTTACAAAGCAGAGATCAAAAACATGATTAAACCAAAATGAGAGCTTGTGAATTTTGACATTTTTGACATATGAATCGATACAAGTCCCAAAAAACAAAAGCTTTTGGAACCATTAGATTTCAGGAAAACTGACACGAATTACTATCGAACCGAGACCAGATATTTTTGGTTTAGATCAAACAAACAAGAAACCCTTAAAAGAGAATCTTAGCATGTGAACACTTTATTAAATGGCATATTTCCTACTAAACAAATAAACAAACAAAAATAAGCAACTTTAATCTGATTCATGAACAAATCAATAAATATTTGTTTCGGTTTAACTGATTACTGAACTGACACTTCAAGAAATGCCAAAGAATGACTGCAGAGAAATGTACTGAATCATTCGAACGAATCATTCACTGACTCTGCCAGATTGCTTACTGAATTAACATCTGACTCATTGAACCGCATCATAAGCCTCATTCACGTCTGACTTGAAATGAACTTCTTTTACAGTGTTTTGTGTCCTTAATGCTCCATGGAAGACATTATAAAATATGATGAAGACTGATAAGCAGCATCATTTTATTTTGATAAATTATACTGTTATGTCTTTGTTTTGTGTATATTCATTCATTCATCTTCTTCAGCTTAGTCCCTTTATTCATCAGGGGTTGCCACAGTTGAATAAACCGCCAACTTATCCAGCAAATGATTTACGCAGCAGATGCCCTTCCGGGCGTTCCGGCTGCAAACCAGTACTGGGAAACATTCATTCAGACGCATACACTATGGCCAATATAGCTTATTCAATTCACCTATAGCGCATGTCTTTGGACTGTGGGGGAAACAGGAGCACACGGAGGAAACCCACACAAACTCCATACAGAAATGACCCAGCTAGGACTTGAACCAGTGACCTTCTTGCTGCGAGAAGACAGACTAACCACTATGCCACTATGTCGCCTGGGGCTAATAATATTGACCTTAAAAATTTATAAAATTAGAAACTGCATGTATCCCAGCCAAACTAAATGAAACAATACTTTCTCCAGAAGAAAACATGTCATTGGAAATACTGTGAAAATTCCCTTGCTCTGTTCATCACTTTTGAAATATTTGAAGAAGTATATAAAATTAATAAAAGGGCTAATACTTTCAATCAAGGTCCATTCTAAAATGTACCGCTATATACCTTTCTGGAAAATGCCAAATACATCCCAGGAGCAACGTTTTTTGCAGTTTTTGTTGTCGCAAATCCACCAGAGGTCGCTGTGTAAGCTTTTTCAGATCTTAATTTTGTCTCACAAGTGCCATTCTTGCCTGCTGTTCTCGCATTAATCCACCAGAGGTTGCTGCCGACTAACTGTCGACTGACTGAATGACTGACCGATCGACTGACCCAGCCTCCTTCTTCCCTTAACCCAAGCAATAGTGTTTTCAAAAGCACCAATTGACCCACCCACGAAACTGACAGTTTTAAAAAGCAATCCAGAAAAAGAAAAAACCCTCGCCTGTTTTTTTTTTTTTACCACGTTTTCAGATGTTACCACGTTCTCACCTTGTTTTTTCCTTGTTTATTTTATCTTTTGGCTTTTGTTTTTGCCTCACTTGATTTCTGGAACCGCTCTTCGCCGAACCCCAACGTTGTGAGCAAGGACCAGCAACAAACAACAGGAAAGCTGTCCATATGGAGGTAACAGTCAGCCGGTAAGCTTGATTAGGAACAGCGTCATACCGCCCCGTAGCGTTTGTTTATAAGACAAAATGCAGCCATACCTACATCAGGCTACATAATTTGCGATCTCCAGAAAACTATATAGGGCTATGTTTTCAGAATGAGCCTATGTTAAATAATTTTGTCCTCAACAGTGTGTGTATGTATATATATCACCATTTCTCTGCACATTGACCTTAAGCTTTCTACATTTTACACACTATCAGTTAATCTTCTTTGTTCTCCAGCTTCGTAATTGGAAGCAGCCAAAATCCATTTTCGGTCAACCTCCAATATTGACACTGAGAAAAGAGTGAGATTAAGAGAAAGAAACAACAACAGCAAGCGGAATGAGAAAAGAGTACTTTAAAAGAGCAGACAGATGGGGTTTGCGTCAGTGGCAGAGATGAAATGGAAAAATAAAACTGAGGAAAGAATAGCATGGATGAGGAGACAAACAGGCTAATGCAGAAGAGGAAGAACTGAAGTGTTAATGTGGGTGTCAAAGAGCGAGAGAGCGAGAGTCTGCACGTAAGCAGATCACACTGACATCATGATCTTGCCTGCTTCTAGCTTCCTTCTAGGGCTTGATTAGTCATTCCTTCCAGTCAGGTGTGTACACATGCTAATATAAACACACACACACACACACACACACACACACACACACACACACACACACACACACACACACACACACACACACACACACACACACACACACACACACACACACACACACACACACACACACACACACACACACACACACACACACACACACACACACACACACACACACACACACTGTACAGTATGTGGAGGTTGATAGGTGGTGCTCTCTTTCTGGGGACTTTCTACTTGAGGCAAGGCTGCTATTTTTTCCTCTCAGGGTTGAGCTTTTCCTTGTTAATGTCAGTCACGGTGATTGCGTCGAGCCTTTGCATGCATACGGAAGTCACCTACTTGCAGGACATCCGAAAGACAGTTCAGTGTATTGAGAACTACAGAGAGTCAGATGAGTCATGATCAGACCCACACAGAATCTGTGCCTGCAGGATTTCACATAAAGCTCCACAGGTTTCTCCAGAATCTGACCACTCGTCATTCAGCTTTTCCACATTTGTGACCCTCTTAAGTGTCAGTTTTTTGAAGACTAGATTTATATATAACTTGAAAGTTGTATAAGCTTGCCAATGACGTATGGTCAGTTAGGATAGGACAATTTTAGGTGGAGATAAAACTATTATTTACTGAAGATATGGAATCTGAAGGTTAAGAAAAATTTCAACACTGAGAAAATTGCCGATTAAGTTGTCTAAATGTGAGTTTAGCAATACTACTAATCAAAAATTTAGTTTTGACATATTTATGGCCTCTTCTATCTTGCAGTGTAGAAGCTGAACAAAGTTTCTGTCCCCTTTTCCTGTCTACAGCCACTGTTCTGGCAAAGTTTGGGTCTACTCCTCTCTTTTGGAACGCTGGGTTAAGTGAATCCATCCATTCCATTTGAGGCCTAACTCTTGGATGTCTTCCATGGGTTCATGCCTCCAGCATATGCTTTGGAATCATGTGGTGTTTCATCCTGACAACATGACCAAACCACCTCATCTTACAGTGCATCTGGAAAGTATTAGCTCTTCACTTTTTTCCTACTTTTTTTTTATCTTACAGCCCTATTCCAAAATGGATTAAATTAATTTATTTCCTCAAAATTCTACACACAATACCCCATAACGACAATGTGAAAAAAGTTTATTAAAAATCAAAACATGAGAAATCACATGTACATTTGTATTCTCAGCCTTTGCTCAATACTTTGTTGAAGCACCTTTGCCAGCAATTACAGCCTCGATTCTTTTTGAATATGATACCACAAGCTTAGCACACCTGTCTTTGGGAATTTTTGCCCATTACTTTTTGCAGTACCTCTCAAGCTCTATCAGGTTGGATGAAAAGCAATGGTGTACAGCCATTTCCAGATCTCTCCAGAAAGGTTCAATAGGATTTAGATCTGGGCTCTGGATGCGCCACACAAGTATAAGTTGTGTTTTGGGTCATTGTCCTGCAAGATGAACCATCGTTCCAGTCTGAGGTCAAGAGCACTCTGCAGCAGGTTCTCATTCAGTATATCTCTGTACATTGCTGCATTCATCTTTTCCTCTTTCCTGGCTAGTCTTCCAGTTCCTGCTGCTGAAAAACATCCCCACAGCATGATGCTGCAACCACCACACCTGTAGGCATGGTATTAGCCTGACGATGAGCGGTGCCTGGTTTTCTCCAAACATAAAGCCTGGCATTCACTCCAAAGAGTTCAATTTTAACCAGAGAATTTTGTTTCTTATTGTCTGAGAGACCTTCAGATGCCTTTTGGCAAATTCCAGGCAGGATGATGGAGGCCACTGTGCTCATTGGAGCTTTCAGAGCAGCAGAATTCTTTCTGTAACCTTCCCCAGCCTTGTGCCTCAAGACAATCCTGTCTCGGAGGTCTACGGACAATTCCTTTGTCTTCATGCTTGGTTTGTGCTTTGACATGCACTGCCAACCCTAGGACCTTATATAGACAGGTGTATGCCTTTTCAAATCATGTCCAATCAACTGAATTTACCACAGGTGAACTCCAATAAAGCTGCTGAAACATCTCAGGAATGATCAGTGGAAACAAAATGTACCTGAGCTCAACTTAGAGCTTCACGGCAAAGGCTGTGAATACTTGTGTATATGCGATTTTTTTATGTTTTTTATTTTTTAAAAATTTGCAAAAGCTTTTTTCCCCATTGTCGTTATGGGGTTTTGTGTGTAGAATTGAGGAAATAAATTAATTGAATCCATTTTGCAAAACAATGTGGAAAAAGTGAAGTGCTATGAATACTTTCCAGATGCACTGTAGGTGGCGTTATAAACAGCTACCTTTGTTCTGCTGGAGATTTCTTTCTCTTCCAGAAAGGCTCTGTTTAAAGCATGATATAGTCTGCCAGATGCAGCAACCCTCACGTTGAGATCCCTATCAGGTTTCCCATCTTCACTTAACACCGTTTCAAGGTATTTGAACTCTTCCACTTGCTTCAAGACAATGTTGTCCAGCTTTATGGAGTGTTGGACATGTTTGATATTTACTGTAGGGAATTTGTAAAATGTCTTCATGGAAGATGATCTTTACTTAAAGGTCCCATGAAGTGCTGTGAAATATGCATTTTTATTTTATTTTTGACGTAATCTCTACTGAAAAATAAAGCGAGGGTGGGACATAGTCTAGCTTCTCCCCTTTTTAGAAAAACAACCAATAACGTTTTGTTTTTTCTATCATCGCTCTGCTAGTGAGAGTTTTTGAGCTCAAGTGCATCAAAAGTGTCTTGAAGGGGGTGAGGCATCTCAGAAACTAGAGAGCATTTGATTGGTCATGATTCTCACTGGAAACTGAAGTATGAGGTGACGTAAATAAAACCTTGATCCATTAAGTTGGAAGTGAGAAACTACAAGCTTTACATGCTTAAATCAGTTTTATATCTCCTAAACGCAAATTTTAACACTGTTGTATCCTAAAAACTAACAATACTGATCCTAACATCTGAAAAGCTTTATTTTAATTTCATGGGACCTTTAATATTCTAATGATTTTAACATATATGTTAAAGTCAATAGTTTTGACCCATAAGGTGTATTTTTGGCTTTTGGCTAAAATACCAGTGCAATATAGACTGGTTTTGTTATCCAGATTCATGAATTATTTCACATGCTAATCTTAGTAATTATTGAAGTTGTCAATAGGATTGTAGCAGCTGAATGGAAGGATAATGGATTAAATCAATGCACTGATAGATTGACACAAAGAGAAGGATCAATAATAACACAAAGCATGTTAGAACGATATATCAAAAGAAAGAAAAAAAGGCCAATCAACTGAGAGAATGACAGACAGTAAAAGCAATATACACTGACAGATGGACAGAACAAGAATAGAAAAAATTATTGAGCAAAAGACAGATTGAACGAAAGACAGAGAGACAGAGTGAATAAGAATAGATGGAAAGACACAGAATGAAACAATGGTAGACAGAATACTAGAACAAATGCTAGAACGATAAAATGAATGACAGAAAAAGGGACCAAAATAATGTTTTTTTTAAAATGATACAATAGAATGAACCATAGACAAATATAGGAAGGAATAAAGAAAAGGATGAAAGGATGGATGGATGGATTGATGGAACAACAGAATGACTTGAGTATGGAATGATTATTGGATGGATGGATGGATGGATGGATGGATGGATGGATGGATGGATGGATGGAACAACAGAATGACTTGTGTATGGAATGATTATTGGATGGATGGATGGATGGATGGATTTATGGCTGGAATGACAGATGGACAGAATGACAGAATGACTTGTGTATTGAATAATTATTGGATGGATGGATTGAACGACAGAATGACTTGTGTATAGAATAATTTTTGGATGGATGGATTGAATGACGGATGGATGGAACAACAGAATGACTTGTGTATGGAATGATTATTGGATGGATGGATGTATGGATGGATGGAATGACAGAATGACTTGTTTATGGAATGATTATTGGATGGATGGATTGAATGATGGATGGATGGAACAACATAATGACTTGTGTATGGAATGATTATTGGATGACTGGATGGATGGAATGACAGAATGACTTGTGTATGGAATGATTATTGGATGGATGGATGGATGGATGGATGGATGGATGGATGGATGGATGGATGGATGGATGGAACAACAGAATGACGTGTATGGAACGATTATTGGATGGATGCATTTTATGATGGATGGATGGAATGACAGAATGACTTGTGTATGGAATAATTATTGGATGGAAGGATGGAATGATGGATGAATGGAATGACAGAATGACTTGTGTATGGAATGATTATTGGATGGATGGAATGATGGATGGATGGAACGAGAGAATGACTTGTGTTTGGAATCATTATTAAATGGATGAGAGAACAATACAACAACATACTGGTGGAAAGAAGACTAGAACAGTTGCTAGAATTACAGAATCGTTGTTGAAAATGACAGATCAAAAAATCAATGTATAATAAATGTATAATAAAACAAACAAAAGAATGAGAGGTGGATAAATAGACTGAGAGAATGTTGGGTGAACGAATGGAACAAAAACTTCAAAAACAATTAAGCTCACTATAAATCAAAATCCTTTTCTCAAGTGTATATTAAACATTACAGTTGTTCTGATTGGCTGTGATGGTCACATCAACCGAGAGCAGAACAAAAATGACACTAGAAGCATGTCACAGCTGGTTAAGGCAGAGAGCTGGGTGTGTTTAAAAAGTGGCAAAACAAATCCATCAGCTAGAACAAGACCACTGCTCAACACACATTCTATTAATAAACAATGAAAACACACACGCTGTATGCTTCCATGACATCTGTTATAACGACGACTCCAGTAATAGCACTATTGATAACAGAGCCATTCTCTCCAAAAATGTCCCCATTCAGCTAGCAGCAGTCATTGTTCACATGAGAAATGACAGAAACACTCACTCTGGATAAGATGGCCCAAATCTGGCAGTACAATGTATTGGAATTTAGTGGTAAAATATTCATTGCTCTCGTCTCTCGCTGCACTGAAAGACTGCAGTCAGATTTGAGCTCGGCCAGCTGTCAGGCCAGACACAGTCACTGTGACAAGGTGCTGACGCTGCCCGTGGTGACATACTCCATCTACGCCCTGGGCTCCCACAACCTGCTCTTCGGGATGATGCTCACAGAGCGTAACAGAGCGGAAAGAATCATCAAATCAAACTCATCCTTTGGGAATCCAAAGAGGCGAGAATCCATGTTCAGCACCAGAAACAGGCTTGTGCCACTTCTGCCATAATGTGTGCGTCTAATTGTTTTTATTATTATTATTTAAAAGGTATACATTGAGTCCACAATATCTTAAAATACGGAGTAGGGCTGCACAATGTACCATTTCAGCATCACAATGCACACTATCGCCTATACAAGTTTTGAAAACAACAAATAAATACTTGACTTCTAGTTGATCATTTGGTATTAGAAGTGGCTTATATGAAAGGCAAAGGCCTCAACATTATGCTTATGTTACCAAAATAAAATATGATCATGCCTTGATTATTAATTATTTAATTAGGACAGTAAGGTCTGACTTTGCTTAGACAAATGTCTTGTTACTTAACAGAAATAATGCACAGTATAGAATATAAAGTCATGGTGCAGTGGAAAAAGAATTAATATCGTGTATGACTCCCATGAGCTTGGAGGACTGCATCCATACATCTCTGCAATGACTAAGATAAATTATTAATAAAGTCATCTGAAATAGCAAAGAAAGCGTTCTTGCAGGACTCCCAGACTTCATAAAGATTCTTTGTATTCATCTTCAGTGCCTCCTCCTTCATCTTACCCCAGACACGCTCAATAATGTTCATGTCTGCTAACTGGGAAGGCTGAAGTATGAGAAAGAGCACTATCCTGCTTAACAATTTGCCTTCTGTGGTTTGTAAAGTAACGGGCAGCACACATGTCTTGATACCTCATGCTATTGATGTTGCAATCCACTGCAGATCTCTCACTAAATCTCTCATATCCCCCATACTGAATGTAACCCAAACCATGACTTTCCTTTGCCAAACATGACTGATTTCCGTGAGAATCTTGAGTCCATGCAGGTTCCAGTAGGTCTTCTGCAGTATTTGTGATGATTGGGATACAGTTCAACAGATGATTCATCTGAAAAATTTGCCACTTTTCCAAATGATCAACTAGAGGTCAAGTTATTATTTGTTGCGCTTACAACTGGGATTGATGACAAGACTTTTGTCAGGTAGTGTATATGATAACACAACATGTGCATCAGTAATTTAGTTGCAGCATACAAGCACATCACACATAATGCACAAAACAAATTATACAGTATAAATCTACCCTAAATTAAAAAAAATTTGATGAAAGTGGGATGAATGAAAGTTTGAACCGATTTGTTTTACTAAAAGGAGATCTGTACCGAATACCAGAAGAAAGAAGTAAAACTCAGGGTGAGAATCATCTAACGAAAAAGTCTTAGCTTTACTCAAAAATTCTATTGTGGAAGCACGCATTGCGTTATCAATTGCAAAATGTGCAATTATGAGTCTGTGTCACAATCACCAGCGATCTAATCCTTGCAGATTGCTAATAAACACGCAGTTCGCTAATATATGGACTACAAATTCTGTCATGCACTTAGTACACACCGGTTCCTGTTTTAATTTGATTACACGTGCACACACTTGTTATGGATCATTATGGACTGATTACATAGACGTTAAATACAGTGCACACACACACATTTTTGCTGAGTCTTGTTATCTGTGACATTATGACCATTTTTCTTTGCCTTGCCTTTCTGTGTTTTAGCCTTGCGTTGTTTTGTTTGTTTATTTATGTTGTCTGCTGCCTGCCTTGTGATATATTTCGCCTGTTTACTGACCTTGACTCTGGATTTGCCAGTGTATATGTCAGGGTTCTGCCACTTTGGTCTTGAAAATTCTTGTTTTGGTGGCAGAGCTCTGACACTTCTCATGTCTGGTCCTGTTTCTGTCTCTGTGTGAGCGCGCGCCGTTGTGGGTGTACGTAGAGTGTGCGCGCTCCTGCTTGACGCGGCCGCGCGCGCGCTCTGCGTCCCTCAGATGCGTGCGCTCTTGTCCTCGTGTTTTGTGTTTTCGTCTGTCAGCAGCGTGGTGTTTCATTCCCAGCGTCTCAGTCTTGTTGGTTTCGGTTTTGGTCGGCGCTGGGATGAAGCATGCACGCTGCGTGTGTGAGCGCACGGTGAGTTTTCATTCATCGTGTGCTCGTGTCTTGCGTCTTTTGTCAAAGCACGTGGCTCGGTGTTTACATTGTGGTCACGTGCTTTTGTCGTGTGCTTCAGTGTTGTGTTATGTGAGCGCATGGCTTGTATTGTCTCTCTGTGTCATGCGCTCTCCCGTCTATTGTCTAGTCCCACCCTCCTTGTTTACTCATTATTAGTTTGCCGTGTTCACCTGTGTGTCAATTTACTTTTTGCTTTATAATCCCCCTCATGTTTTCAGTCCTTTGTCAGTTCGTCGTCGATATTACTCTGTCTTGTTGTCGTCTCCAGTCCTGTTTTGTCCTGCCAGCCCTGTCAAGTTTGTTTTTGCCTTTTTTATTCATGTTTTTCCCTTCGAGGTAGTTTTGTTTTGCCTTTTATTTTTATTTGTAGTTTATAATAAATATTCCTACATTTTTCTGCAATTGGGTCTGCACTCCTTTTTTTTCCCTCACCGACCTTGACAGTACGAACTGACCAAAATGAGGACCCAGCAGAAGGATGACTCCTTCCTCAGCCACATGCCACAGCTTCTTCGTCTGCATGCACTGCGGCAACATGGCTCTGAGCTTAAGGAGTTTGCGGAGAGGTTCCGTATGGCAGCAGAGGGGCTTGGGTTCAATGACTGGGCTCTTTTGAATCTCCTGAACTTCGCTCTTGATAAACCCCTCTATCCTCTGCAGATACAGAGATTGGTGGGCTACTCGTACAAACAGTTTGTGGACCATATGGTTAATCAAGTTGCCCATGAATGTCCTCAGGAGAGAATCTGCTCTGTTCTTCCACCAACAGACCAACCTGAACCCAGCTCACTGCTGCCTCCCACAGAGAAGAGGAAACTGAGGAGGAGGAACAGGTCTTCCTCTATTGTTACCCCTCTATTGGTGACGGAACCTGCTGCAGCCCACCCAGCTACAACCCTGGCTGCAGCATCACCCAGTGAAGCACCCGCAACAGACACTGCATCAGTCCTGCAGGCAGTGGAGTATACTGCAGTGTCTAAAGAGGTGGCCAGCTTCCCGCCACCCAGACCAAGGAAGCGTCGGAGGAGAAAGGGCTCCTCCACCACAACGGCTCCAGCCCCTGAGCGCCCTCCAGTGTCGGCTCCAGCCCCTGAGCGCCCTCCAGTGTCGGCTCCAGCCCCTGAGCGCCCTCCAGTGTCGGCTCCAGCCCCTGAGCGCCCTCCAGTGTCGGCTCCAGCCCCTGAGCGCCCTCCAGTGTCGGCTCCAGCCCCTGAGCGCCCTCCAGTGTCGGCTCCAGCCCCTGAGCGCCCCTCAGTGCCGGTCCCAGTCCGGCTCATTGCCCTGCCGGCACCACCCAGACGTCTTGCCCTGCCGGCCCCAGCCCGGCTCCTTGCCCTGCCGGCACCACCCAGACGTCTTGCCCTGCCGGCCCCAGCCCGGCTCCTTGCCCTGCCGGCACCACCCAGACGTCTTTCCCAGCCGGCCCCAGCCCGGCTCCTTACCCTGCCGGCACCACCCAGACGTCTTGCCCTGCCGGCCCCAGCCCGGCTCCTTGCCCTGCCGGCACCACCCAGACATCTTGCCCAGCCGGCCCCAGCCCGGCTCCTTGCCCTGCCGGCGCCAGCCCGGCTCCTTGCCCTGCCGGCGCCACCCAGACGTCTTGCCCAGCCGGCCCCAGCCCGGCTCCTTGCCCTGCCGGCGCCACCCAGACGTTTTGCCCTGCCGGCGCCACCCAGACGTCTAGCCCTGCCGGCACCAGCCCGGCTCCTTGCCCTGCCGGCGCCACCCAGACGTCTTGCCCAGCCGGCCCCAGCCCGGCTCCTTGCCCTGCCGGCGCCACCCAGACGTCTTGCCCTACCGGCGCCAGCTCGGCTCCCTGCCCTGCTGGCGCCACCCAGACGTCTCACCCTGCCGGTCCCAGCCCGGCGCCTTGCCCTGCCGGCTCCCCTCTGGTCTCCAGCCCTGCTGGCTCCCCACAGGCCTCCAGCCCAGCCGGCTCCCCACAGGCCTCCAGCCTTGTTTCCCCTCATAGACCCTCCCTGGGTCGTCCCTCCTGCTCCTCCCTGGTGTTCCCCTCTTCCACCCTGGACGGATCACCCGGCTTCACCCTGGTTCCCTGCCAGGGCTCCCGACCCCGCTGAACCCACCCTGGACTTTCCCTCCTGATCCTCTCTGGTTTTGCCCTCCCATCCCTCCCTTGTTTGTCTTGTTGGGTCTGGCTTGGCTTCCCTCCCTCCCTCCCTTCATGTCGTCTTGCCTGTTCACCCCCCTGTCTTGTGTCTGTTGATGTTGCCTGTTTTGTTGTCTTGTAGTGTTTCTTGTCTGTCTTGTACCTTGTTGGATGTTCCCTTTAGGGACGCCAGGTGGCGTCCCTTTTGGGGGGGGCTAGTGTCAGGGTTCTGCCACTTTGGTCTTGAAAATTCTTGTTTTGGTGGCAGAGCTCTGACACTTCTCATGTCTGGTCCTGTTTCTGTCTCTGTGTGAGCGCGCGCCGTCGTGGGTGTACGTAGAGTGTGCGCGCTCCTGCTTGACGCGGCCGCGCGCGCACTCTGCGTCCCTCAGATGCGTGCGCTCTTGTCCTCGTGTTTTGTGTTTTCGTCTGTCAGCAGCGTGGTGTTTCATTCCCAGCGTCTCAGTCTTGTTGGTTTCGGTTTTGGTCGGCGCTGGGATGAAGCATGCACGCTGCGTGTGTGAGCGCACGGTGAGTTTTCATTCATCGTGTGCTCGTGTCTTGCGTCTTTTGTCAAAGCACGTGGCTCGGTGTTTACATTGTGGTCACGTGCTTTTGTCGTGTGCTTCAGTGTTGTGTTATGTGAGCGCATGGCTTGTATTGTCTCTCTGTGTCATGCGCTCTCCCGTCTATTGTCTAGTCCCACCCTCCTTGTTTACTCATTATTAGTTTGCCGTGTTCACCTGTGTGTCAATTTACTTTTTGCTTTATAATCCCCCTCATGTTTTCAGTCCTTTGTCAGTTCGTCGTCGATATTACTCTGTCTTGTTGTCGTCTCCAGTCCTGTTTTGTCCTGCCAGCCCTGTCAAGTTTGTTTTTGCCTTTTTTATTCATGTTTTCCCCTTCGGGGTAGTTTTGTTTTGTCTTTTATTTTTATTTGTAGTTTATAATAAATATTCCTACATTTTTCTGCAATTGGGTCTGCACTCCTTTTTTTCCCCTCACCGACCTTGACAGTATATCTGTTTGCTCGTGTTGACTGTTGCTTGTCTGACCATTATATTTTGAATAAACCCTGCATTTGGATCCGCACCTCCGTTGTCAGCATGCCGTCATATAACAGTCTAGTTTGGTTTATTGTTATACACACATTTGTGGTGTTATAAAAGTAAAAGAGAGTGAAAGTTTATTATTTGCATGTGTTTTTGTGACTGTATGTGGATTTTTAAAGTATTCAGGCATCAGAAATTGTACCGTTTGTAACTTTTATTATAAATCATTTTAAATTATAATTCAGAAAGGATTATTCAGAAACTTTATTTTTTAAATGTACAACTCACGCTATTAGCACACCATTAACAGACCATTAACTAAGTCTTTTATCTCAATAAACTACTAATTAGGGGTTTAAGGTTTTGGGTATTAGGGATGTAATATATGTTTATTCTTTATAAGTGCTAATAAACAGTTCAAATCTCAATAATAGACTGGTAATAAGTCAGTTGTAAATGCTGTGAATTGTTACTTAAACTGAAGTGTTTCCCATTATTCAATAATGGCAATATTCTCAATAATGTTGAACTTTTCAGAAGAACTATGTGTATATTTTGCTTTATTGTGTTTATCTGTGCTTGTAGATTGTATATTATATTGTATGCAGCTCCACTATCCTACAAAATAATACAAAAAAATCGGTAACACTTTAGTTTAGGTCACAATTCACAGCATTAACAAACCATTAACTAACACTACCAGCTTATTGAACTACTAATAAGCTGTTTATTAATAGTTAGTAATGTGGTAGTTGGGTTTAGATTTTGGGTAGGGTTAGGGATGCGGAATAAGATTATATCCGACAGGCACACAACATCATTGGACATTAATATTAGGTTAGATTTAGATCATGATGACTGGTGACCAAAATTCAATGTCTAGCCAGAGTCTAAGTATAACGTTATTTTGACGTCAAAAAACAACGTAAAATTCCATTGATATATGGTTGACTTTAGGTTGTGTTGGAAAGTGACCAAAATTTAATGTCTGATAGATGTCATAGTGGTAACATCTGCACAACGTCAGGTGTAACATGATTAAACGTTGATTTGGTTGATTTTAGGTTGATTTTAGATTGAACATTGACGTTGGCCTGATGTTGGGTCCTGGCATCAATCCAGCATGTTGGGGTACAACCTCAATATGACGTCATGTTGACCTCTTGTGCCTGCAGGGTACTTTATAACTACCAATGAACAGTTAATATATCAATAATGGACAAATTACCGGTTTGTAAACATTCAGGATATGTTTGTTGTTGTATTAGAGATGCAGGTAAGTTATATTGATTACATATTCTATATACATTATTTACATAAAGCTTTTAGCGTATTATGGTTGGTATTATAACAGCTTTTTACCCAGTGATAAGCACAGTTATTCTGCAAAATTAAAATTAAAGTAAGCGGCATTCTTCTGACAGGTCCATTTGCGATAGCACACTCCCAATGCATATTGGATAAGATGAAATGGCCAAGCATCCAGCCCCAAATATTTAACTTATCTCATTGAAACTCCAAGTGATTTTACAAGAGAGAAGTTAAAGGCCTACAAGTCTTGTGACTACAATTTTGTTCTGTGTGGTCATGTGCAAGAAATAATGTTCCATGATTACCAGATTCCAAAACTATCTATTGCTAAAAACAGAGGTTCTGCCTAGCCAAAAACAAGGAAAGACGACGGAGCTATACATGGCCTGGGTAATCATCAACAAGCAAAACAACTGCATTCTGACAGCGAATTGCATTTGTACGGCAGGGAGTGTGAACTTAGATTTTTACATTTCATTCTAAGCATTCAACGTTCGCAGTTTAATAAACTCTATTTAACTGTTTTTGCTGAAATCATTGCTGCAATCAAACACGAGTAATGTGTATGATTTAACAGCGTGAACTTACCTGATATAAAATGAGAACTGCAGAGTCGAGCATTTTTTATTAAATCCTCACTTCATTTAGCTCTTTTGATGGCTGTTAGACAAAGACGTCTGCGGTTGGCATTAAAGCAGTGTGGTGTATAGTAAAATTTCTGTTTTCTATTTTTGGACTTTCTATTTTGGCATCCTACCGCACAACACGACATGTTTGCTTTTGCAACCGGTCTTTTTTTACAACCTGTATGCGCGGTTGAACCTATGTGACGTCATGTGTGATGTAGTTTGGTAATGCCCTTATAGGTAATTAATAAGCCCAATAATAAATAGCATGAATTGTGACCTAAACTAAATTGATACTAAAAAATGAATCTAAAACGATAAATTCCTTCCAAATAGAGCTCTTCAAGTCATCTGGGGAAATTGTATTCGTATCACGATATATAATCACAGAAAAGCAAAATATTGCCATGCTAGATTTTTCAATATCATGCAGCCCTAACACTGAGTCAAAAATCTCTGCATTGAAGGTCTCCAGGGCTGGGGTAAGTCTGGGTTGACTTAAAAACCCTTATAGCATGAAACTCGAATTTTTCACAGTCTCGACCCAAAAGAGGAACAAGTAAGGCAAGAGGCAGATGCTCTTTTTATCTCTCGCTTGCTCTCATCCAGCAAGAGCTCCTGCTAGGTTTGTTTCCCAGCTGTGCATCAGAAGGGTTTCCATTACATTGGGTGAGAAACTATCCAATTCTCAATGTGTGCTCTGAGTTTTATTCCTCAAATTGTAGCATACCACCACACACAAGGTTAAACTCAAGTGTGGGTGTTCCCTTAGAGCAACTGTGTGTTATTGCACCACAGAAACAGCCACGCTCCTTAAAGTCACGCGCACATACACACATGCCCACACATGACAGAGCTGACTTAACCTGAACCCGGTTATGATAGCCAACTAAAACTAAAATCATTAATCCAAAATATTTGTTAATGCCTCAAATAAAACAAATGTGTAAAAAAGTATATAAATATAATATATACACTCACCGGCCACTTTATTAGGTACACTTTACTAGTACTGGGTTGAAACCCCTTTTGCCTTCAGAAATGCCTTAATCCTTAGTAGATTTAACAAGGTACTGAAAATATTCCTCAGAGGTTTTGGTCCATACTGACATGATAGCCTCACGCAGTTGCTCCAGATTTGTCAGCTGCACATCCATGATACGAATCTCTGTTCCACCACTTTCCAAAGGTGCTCTATTTAATTGAGATCTGGTGACTGTGGAGGCCTTTTGTGTACAGTGAACTCATTGTCATGTTCAAGAAACCAGTCTGAGATGATTTATGCTTTATGACATGGCGCATTATCCTGCTGGAAGTAGCCATCAGAAGATGAGTACGCTGTGGTCATAAAGGGATGGACAAGGTCAGCAACAATACTCAGGTAGGCTGTAGTGTTGACATGATGCTCAGTTGGTACTAATGTGCCCAAAGTGTGCCAGGAAAATATCCCCTACACCATGACACCACCACCACCAGCCTGAACCGTTGAAACAAGGCAGGATGGATCCATGCTTTCATGTTGTTGACACCAAATTCTGTACCTACCATCCAAATGTTGCAACAGAAATCAAGACTCATCAGACCAGGCAATGTTTTTCAAACCTTTTTTTAGTGAGCCTGTTTGAATTGTAGCCTCAGCTTTCTGTTCTTAGCTGGCCCCTGGTGTGGTTTTCTGTTGGTTTAGCCCAAGGTTCTATGTGTTGTGCATTCAGAGATGCTCTTCTGCATACCTTGATTGTAACAAGGGGTTATTTCAGTTACTGTTGCTTTTCTATCAGCTTGAACCAGTCTGGCCATTCACTGTCACCAACAAGGCATTTGTGCCGACAGAACATTTTCTCTTTTTCAAACCATCCTTGGTAAACCCAAGAGATGGTTGTGTGTGAAAATCCCATTAGATCAGCAGTTTCTGAAATATTCAGACCAGTCTGGCACCAACAACCATGCCATGTTCAAAGTCACTTAAATCACCTTTCTTCCCTATTCTAATGCTCGGTTTGAACTTGACTATGGTCTTGACCATGTCTACATGCCTAAATTAATGAGTTGCTGCAATTTTATCGGATGATTAGAAATTTGTGTTAACAAGCAGTTGGACAAATATGACCAGTGAGTGTATATTTGAAAAAAGAGGTCATAACAAGGAAAATCTAATTAACTTTGATCTTTTTAAATAAACCATTGAAGAATCCTGCAATTTTCATAACTTAAAATGTCCTAGTTACACGCAAAGCATTATATAATCAAGCCACAAAGAGGGTTCGTTTGGATACAAAGTGGCAAGTGATGCCACAAGTGTAAATATATTCACGTAAGACACTTGCACTTGTGGATGGTTTATTTTTAATGGTGTCCCATGTGGTGTCAGAGGATTATACTTTTTTTTTTCTCAGTACATTTCGGAGCAAAACAAAGTGTATAATGGAGAGATCGCCAAGAGAGAAAGCAGTCAGCCGTACTGGATCTGACAGCAGCTGCATTGCAAACCGTAAATAAAAAAGTAGTAGAATCACATGATGTTCAAAGACAATAACATCCAGCTATTGCTACAGCTTAATCAAAAGAAAGCAAAGATGTTTTGATTGATGAAACACGAAGACAACATAAGAACTGCAACAACATGTTATTTATCTGTTCTTTTCTAGCTGCCTTGCATCTTTTTATAACATTGTTTAATGCAATGTTAATCGACAAAGCCTGTAGCACTTTTTTTTTTTTTGTATTTTGCTGTCTGGTTTTATCATAACTGGTTTAATTTGTAACAGAAAGCTGTTTTAAACACCTGGCTGACGTTGTGTGATTTAATTGTTGCATAAAAACAGAGAGACGTTTTGACATCTGTTGCCAGAATTGGATTGTTTTATGATTCATTTTATGAGGCAACTCATTGAAATGTTTTTGAAGGGCATTACATACAAAGGCAAAGAAAGTGTAATGAATGGTTTGATCACAGGCATTAGTTTTTAACAACATAGGCTCATTCTGAAAACGTAGCCCTATATCAGAGATCATGCATTATGTAGCCAGAAGTATGTATGGCTGCATTTTGTCTTTTAAACGAACACTACGAGGTGGTATGATGGCATTCCTTTTCGAGCTTGCCAGCTGACCGCTTACCTCCATATGGCTTTCCTAATGTTACCAGTTAGTCCAGTAGTCCGCTAAGTACGTTAGCGGACTTGAGACGCAGAGAGGAGCTGACCATGATGACAGGGTTCGAGTCTGGCGAAGAATGGTTCCAGAAAGCGAGTAAGGCAAAAACAGAAGCCAAAAAATAAACTAAACAAGTAAATACCAGTGTGGTAAAGAATGTGGTAAAATCTGAAAACGTGGTAAAAATCAGACAAGGGTTTTTCTTTTTCTAGATTGCTTTTTAAAACTATCGGTTGGGTTTAGGGAAGTGGGTGGGTGGATCTACCTGTGCTTTTGAAAACAATATTGGTTGGGTTTCGGGTCAGTCAATCAGTCAGTCAGTCAGTCAGTGGACAGCAACCTCTGGTGAATTTACATGAGAACAGCAGGCACGAATGGCACTTGCAAGTGAAATTTGAGATGTCAAAAAGCGTACACAGCAGCCTCTGGTGAATTTGCAAAAACAAAAACGGCAAAAAACGTAGCTCCCGGCACGCATTTGGTGCTCTCCAGAAATGTATATATGGGTACGTTTTCAGAATGAGCCTGGGCTCATTTTTAAACAGTAGTCTGTATAAAAAAGGCTACTACAGGCTCCAACACAGAGTTCACTTTACACTCTTAGACCAAATATCAAATTCCCATCACTTTTCATTATGGGAGCATCAACGGAAAAATTTACCTCAGAATTTGAAAACAAGTTCAAACAAACAACAGCACTAGTCTTCAAAGAGTCTTCAAAGAGGTTGTTTTTCTTGTAATTTACATTTCCTTGACATCTATGCACTAAGCCTGGCTTGCACTGTGACATTTTTAATAATCCTAAACTATTGTAGCATGCCAGACTGCATGAACATGATTGGCATCTCACACTGTAAGATCCCAGCTGTCATAATGTCATAGCGAACAACAATAAAGACGTGCCAAACACATAAAAAAAGGGAGTTTGACGTCATCCATCTTTGTCTGTGACACTAAAACTATCCCAATATTTGCTCGCAGCATGTACTAAAACCAGAAAAAAACTGTTTTGACATTTACCCACCCTGGTTTGAAGTTGTAACCGTGCATTTACACAAAGCTTCAGCGTCAGTGCTTGACCGAGGGCAGTTGGGGCTGACGCTTCCGTTGACACTTGAAAAGTTGAGAATTTCCCAACTTCTGCCACGAGCAAAACCGCTGAAATGGCACTGAAGGATCCACAATGTAGTTCGGCAATGCCTGACGTCACCCATTCAAAGTGAATGGGAAGTGTTGATGCTGACGCCCCGTATGAATGGGGCATTACACTAATTGCATTATTAGATTTGGTGATTATATTGGTTCGTGATTGGATACTTGTTGTCAAAGTTGTTTACAATTACGATTATTAATCAGCTGTTGGTAAACATGTCAAACCAACAATACAAGACCACAGATTTTAGTTCAGAATTACTGGCATCTATAAGGATTTCCCAAACTAGTATCAGATGATCAAATCTTGGCTGAAAGTATGAGCCAGCCTTTAGTTTATAGGTAAAGCTTGGTTAATAAATTTGACTTAAGTGACTGCCAGTTGATGGAATAGAATGGCGTTGAAAAATAGCCAAACAATAAACAAAGCATGTGAAACAACATGATAAAAAAATGATATGGTACAGAAAAATTACACTTAGAATAATGGAAACAAAAAAACTTTGATATTCCATAACTTTGACTATAAATAAATAAAAGTCCCTGACTTCCAAATGTCTGGAATAGAAATTCCATGACTTGTGAAAATCCTGCCAACATTAGCCCTTGTCAGCTGATAAGGCCGAAAACTGCTTTTATTAGCCAACACCAGAGACTGGCTGATAAATGGGTGCAGACATAATTTAAATAGTAGTAAATAGTATTCAAATTACTACAAAAGTATCAGCAAAATTCATTCTTTTGACCTTCTTGCTGTGAGGTTACAGCGCTAACGACTAAGCCACTGTGCCGCCCCTAATTTAAACTACAGTGTATGACTAGTATAAACTATATGACTATATAAACTATTCAAATTACTAAAACAACTACAATAAAATCTGAAAAATGCTAAAGTAACACTGTCCTGAATGTCCTTAAGTAGCGCACACACACACACCCACACACACACACCCACACACACACACACACGTGAACGAGTCTCACACATGTTCTCAATGTCATTAATAAGCCAGGCAGAGACACTCATGGGACTTTACAGTGAGCCATATGTTCAAAAGGTGAATTTAGAAGTGCAAGTAGAGCCAAAAATACTTGGCGCTGGTGAAGATCATGGAAAACGGAAGTGGTTCAGTACCTGAGGGTTTTGGTGGTCATGTCGGCAGCCGTGATGCCGTGGTAGATGAGTGTCTCATTCCACACTGGATTCAGCGTGTTCTTTAAAGTCTTAGTGCGCAGTTTATTTGCCTGAAAGACAGATAGAAAGAAAGAAAGTGAGAGAGAGTATTGAGACTGATAACGAATTTAATTTAAAGACACACCAGGTCAAGACCAGTGTGCAGAAAAGCTGTTCAAGCAAAATTTCTGCTGTATTCACAACAGATGTGCAGGATTTTTCTCATTTTCTCCTGCCATCAGTTTAATGTTGATGAAGGCAGATTATGGTAAATGAGGGAGTGCGTGCATGCAGTCATTAATTACACCTAAACCACTTCTCCTGTATAGCTATTCATCACTATCTGATAATGCACCTTTCTAGAAAATGATTTTCTTGTAAGCATGCTGAAATATTTTCGATAGCACAATGAGATAAAACAGACATCATTTTTGTTACTGTGAAACCACCAATTTAAGGAAAATGTATTGCAGGGCAGCTGGTAACTTTGCTATTATTATTAATATAGATATTTAAATCTTTTTTTATTATCCAATGTTGTGATTTAAAGCTCAGTAGTGTCACTTGATATGTTTGTGTAGTTAAAAGTGTGTCAAAAGCAAAAACTAATAATAATAATTTACAAGTACTTATTCATCAAGGAAGTTAAGTTTAAGGAAACTTAATTTAATTGAGAAGGCATTTCTACTATTTTAATTCAAATACCTAGTATATATTTCGGTCACACTTTAGTTTGATGGTCCGTTTGTTGAATTAAGTTACACTGCATCTACATGCCAACTAATTGTCATTAGATTATAAGTAGAACGTTAGGTTGAAGTTGGGTTAGGATTAGTGCAAGTTGACATGTCTTTTACATTTATATTGAAGGAGCAGCATCAGCAGATATTAAGCAGAGAGTCTACTTATATTCAAATGAACTATCAAAATAAAGTGTTATCTATATTTCAAATAAATGCAGTTATGTTGAACCATTTTATACAGAATCAGAATGCAACATTTATCCAGGTTCCCAAATAAGAAAAAGTTGGGACAGCATGGAAAATAAAAATAAAAATAGAAAGTAGTCATTTTCAAATTTACTTTGACTTGTATTTCATTGCAGACAAAATCAACACAAAATATTTCATGTTTTATCAAGTCATCTTCATTTCTTTTGTAAATATACATCCTTTCCTGTCATTCAGACCTCAACACATTCCAAAAAAATATTGGGACAGGAGCAGTTTAGGGCTAGTAATCAGGTAAATTGGTTAAGTGATTTAAAATAGATGTTGTCAACAGGTGATCCAAGAAGGGTCTAGTCTTTTAGGAGCAAAGATGGGCCGAGGATTACCAGTTTGCTAACAAATCGTCACCTTGAAATTATAAGGTTCTATCTGCGTTCTGAATGATTTTGAGATATTGAGCTTCAAAGTTTTTGCACTCCATATAGCAAACAATATGTGTGTAATATTTGCTTTTTAAATAAAAAGTCTAAAAATTTAAAAAACTTAAAAAATAAAATAAAATCTCAAAATGTAAACAAGTTTTTATTTAATAAGAATGTCAATAACTCAATTTTGACAAAAATTTCAGATAGAACCTAACAATTCTAAGGTGATGAAATATGTGAGAAAATAATTGAAATATTAGTTACCTATGTTTCTCAAAGAATGATAGGAAGGCATTGGATATTTCACCTTCATAACATAATTAAAAGATTCAAGGAATCCGGAGGAATTTTAGCGCGTAAAGGACAAGGGCACAAAAAAGGCAGAACGACCATGATCTCCAATCCTTCAAGCCTCAATCACACTACCAGCTACTCGCAGCAGCAAAGCAGCAATCGTTTATTGATTTCAATGGAGAGTGAGCAACTTCTCGGAGCAATCTCCGTCTATGGCTGGTTGTATTCTTTGTGCTGTAGACCTACACAGACCTGCGTTTGCAGCAGATCGCCACCCAGGTGTGCGTTTCCCAAACAACAATGTAACTCACGGCTGAACTATCATAGTTGATGCATCGTTTGGGAAAAGAGCGATGTAGTGATGAGTGTTTCCCAAAACCTGTAGTTTCTCTGTCGCAGATCTATCGTTTGAATCAAGTTAGTTATAAAGTAAAACATCCATAATGATGCTCTAACCGGGGTAGTGACAACTTTTTTAGAGCCGAACCCCATAATTTCTTTGTGCAAATTATATTGCTTTATCTGCATAAAAAAAAAAATAAATAAATATTTCAGTATTAGGTTTGGTGAAAACATGCACTCGTTTTCCATATTAATTGAAATATATGTAAATGGCACATATAGGGCCTATTTCCTTTACAAATATTATTGAGAACATTACATATTCTATTCTAAAACATAAAATCACTTACAAAAGCTAACAAGTATTCTAATATCATATATAAATAAATAAATAAATAAATAAATAAATAAATAAATAAATAATGAGGCTACTTATTGAGAAATAAAATAAATTTTTTATTATTTATTAGGAAATTTAAAAAATCAGATTTTAACAATAATATTAACAATATTAATGATGATGCTGATTAATAATAATAATAATAACAACATAATCATAAGTAGGATATTGTTTATTTATTTATTTTTTGAAAAGTCTATTTTTACAATTTGACAGATGCAAACCACTGCAGAAATGTTCTAACCAACAGGCCCATGTCATATACAGTGCAGATACTTAATAAATAACCCACTATAAATTAAAGTATGCTATGTTTTTTGTTTTCATAAGCTTTGGAGACATAACATAAATTCTGCTTTAAAATAATAGGTCACCTATAGCTTTCGTCATGAGCCACGGCTGTGTTCAAAATGACAACATTGTTTTTAAAGTGCACTGCAAAGGGAGCACAATTGTAAACATGAAGATTGCTAAAACTGAACTTTAAAAATGCTTTGAAAGCAAATTACACCTGAGAGAGATTACTTTCATGCTGTCTTTAAAAACTCATTCCATGTTTAAATGTTAGAATGTTCTAAATTAATAGGGCATAGGGGGATAACTGGCAATAGAACACAGCCAGGAACTATGTTTCTAACTACAGCTCCAGAGGTGTAGTTGCAAGCATAGAAGTTTGCGACACAGTTTGTGAATGTTCGTTGTAACAACGGATTTGGGAAACGCCAAATCAACAAACTATGTTTGTAACGACGAAACTTGAACCTTAGTTGGCTAATGATGGTTTTCGAAAATGTATCCCAGAGCGACAGGTAGCTTCAAAGTTGCTGCTAATGTGAATAAGGTAAATGCTTTACTGTTCCAACATTCTTTGAAATGTGTTACAAAGATCAAAAACCAAAAACAACCCACCCCCCACCCCAAATAAACAATAAAATCATGAGCAACACATTAAATAATGTTTGTTTAATTGTCCGCAATGAAATACAAGTCAAAGTAAATTTAGAAATCACTACTAATAACAAAATAATTTAGGACTTGTAATAGAATATGAAAAAATATGCAAACAATATACCCACATGCTTTAAAAAATATATTGATATTCAGCTATATTAAAAAAAAAAACAAGAACGTGTCTTTCTTGCAATGTTTTACTTGCGTTTAGTCATTTTTACTGGACTACGAGACAAAAAAAAAAAACTGATTAATTTGAAGTCCAGGTGAATTTGAAGTGCTTTCTGAAACATTATGCAATCAGAATGGAACCCTCATTTGTCAGCATTCAGCCAGCAGATCGTTTCCAGGACTTTCACTCAATGTCAACACAGAACGGCACCATGAGCCTATTACTGGGACATTCCCCCTGGAGCAGCAGGAGTTAAGTGCCTCGCTCAAGGGCATAATTGTGATGGTCAAGCAACTCAGTGGATAACAACCTGAGCCTTAACCACTACACCAGACACTGAGCTCCAAACTTACCACCAATCCACAATGCTCAAAATAAACAGCATCACACATTTCACCACCTAAGAGTATTGGGGGAAAATAATTAACACCCCAAGCTCCATCTGTGCTGAAATTATAACTGCTATATCAGGTTTCTCAGTATAAAGACTCTGTTTTTAGGTTTGTGCCGTGGGTTCTGGTGCATTGGTTATGGCTTTTCAGCTAGAAACGACTTGTTCAATTCCAGCAAAGTGCAACCGGTGATTCAACATTGTGCTCTTGAACAAAGCATTCAATCACAAGCTGGCCTTGTACTGTAGAAACATCACACAGATATTTGTGATTACAAATTGCCACAGACGTCTGCATTAAACATCAGCGAACAGACTGTCTATAAAGGGTAAATTACTGTCAGAGGGCAATCTCAGAAAAGTGCTGACGGGAATGTGAAGTTATGCGGGTGATTATCGACAGCGTGCAAATTAAAGAACGCAGATACCACAATTCATTTCCATAATGAGCAATGCAATCTACTATGAACAGCGCAAATTAGTGCGGAGTTGAAAACAAGCAAGGTGAATGATAGTCAGCAGTGTGTAATCTACTAATAACGAAGCCGCAAAATGGCTTAAGTTTTTTTTTTTTTTGCTGCAACTATTACCAATCTGACTACTGCAAACCTCAGACCCAATCTCAATTTGACCTCTTAGCCCTTCCTGTGTCCCACTTGTCTATAGCTTGAAGGTGTACGGCTAAGGCGAAGGACTAGATAGGTTTTATTTTCCAGGACCACATGGGAAATGAAAAGGTACAAGAATCAGCTACACGGCTACACACTCGAGTAAGGCATACCTGTCAACCATTCCGTTTTTTTCTGGGATTCTCCTATTTTTAACAATTCTGTCCCACTATCATCCAGTAAAGATAATTTTCCATATTTCTCCCATATTTTTAATCTTTCTATGAAGGGTGGTTATAAACATTAAAGAGTTGATACTCCCTATAGGCAAACCATACCGCCGAACCACCAGGGGACGCCCCTTGCTCCTAAATGTGAATCTGTTCTGTGCTTTCATTTTATTTAGCCATGAAAAAAATTTGAAATAAATTAAAAAATTAATGGATTTCCCTTTCCTTTCCATTACAGGTGCCGTTACCCCTCCTATGCAATCCTCAAAACAGTTAGTTCATGTAGCAGTGCGTGACTGTCAGACGGATTAATAGACGCTGTTTCCCAAACGGATTCTGTACAGGCGATTTGAATCATACCAATAGTGGAATCTCTGGGTTTTGGGTGCATTTGAACAGACATATACACATAATAATAATAACAATAATAATAACAATAATAATAATAATAATAATAATAAAGATAATAACAACAACATCTAAACATGTCAATCTTGGTGGGTTTTCTTTAAAACACGACACATTTTGTCAGTGTCCTCAGATTAGGAGGATTAATGAGATTTGATAACTTGATTCAATTTCTTTATAATAGCTATTCACTTTAATAGGCTAAACTGTTTGCTAATTTATTTGCAGCTTTTACCCTTATGTTATCCCTTATTTTCACATCCAAATGTTGACAGGTTTGGAGTAAGGAGATGACCAAATGTAAAGGTGGTGTTCGTGTTTTACAGTCATGCATAAAAGAATAAATACATTTTAAAAAATGTCGTCAAATCTTGCTATATATAATCTTGATCCAAATTATACACTGACGATCGGGGTCAACTTTTTTGGTAATGTTAGTTAGTCTAATACATGCTTCAGTAAATCAAATGTATGTATTTATTTAAATGACATCGAATTTATTCATAAAAACATAATTAAGCGTATTTAGGTTTTCAGTATTGTTAGGGATATTTAGTGTGTTCTGCCCTACAGTATCCCCTGATTAGCTATTTTAGAAGATATTGTAGGTCAAATTATACAAACTCCGCATCTAATATGACTTTACTTTTAGGCTGTATGTAGAAACAAACTCCTATTTTACAAGAAAACAGTGTTTTGATAGTCTACGTCTGCAGTTTTAGACTGTTAAATGAATATTTTCCTGCACAGACTGATTGGCACGATTATGCATTCACAATGGTACAAACCATGCCACAGCCATATCACCACGTAGCCCAAAACTGGTCACTCGCTGGAGCTAAGCAGGGTTGAGCCTGGTCAGTACCAGGTTGGGAGACCACATGAGAAAATCTAGGTTGCTGTTGGAAGTGGCACTCAACTTGTGGTCTGTGTAAGTCCCAATTAAAGTGAAATATCAGTGGACGCCTTCTTACGGATCTGACTCTCTGTGGTGATTAAAAATCCCATGGCACTTCAAGTAAAGAGTAGGGGTGTAACCCCGTTGTCCTGGCTAAATTCCCTCTCGTCTCTTAACCATCATGGCCTCCCAATCATCCCCAGCCACTAAATTGGCTCTATCACTGTCTCTCCACTCCTGCTATAGCTGGTGTGTGGTGAGTGCACTGGCGCCGTTGTCCTGTGGCTGCCGTCACATCATCCAAGTGAATGCTGCACACTGGTGGTGGTGTGGAGAGACCCCGCTGATGATTGTGAAGCGCTTTGGGTGTATGACCAAGATAAATGCGCTACATAAATACACATTACATTACATTACGAGCATTATAGGGGTGATCAAACATGGATTCATATTATGTATTATTTTAATTGTTAATTTTATTATTTAAAATACATATCAGAGCAAACTATCTCAGTATAAAAGGGCTGAGCCCCATACATCTGGTTTTGACGTCCTTCAGGGGGAATCAAGCGTTAAGGGGGTCGATATCCCCCAAATATATCGATATCCCACAATATACTTTAAGTCTCTTGATGACACTCAAAAACCCTTTGAGAATAGCCTAGTGGCTGGGAATTAGATCTTTTTCAGCATCTGGTATAATGTTAATGTTGTTTTCTTGTGTATAATGTTTCACTGCATGAATTTTGTAAATCCTGACAATAGTTTTTTAATGCCAAATGAATGTTTGCGCTGGTGCAAGCTGTTAATAAATCTGGCTCCAAATATGTTCTGACTGGCTGTGATTTTGCACCACATTTTAATGTTTAATAAGAACAGACCATTTATTTTTTCAGAGGAAACATATTACATTGCAATTGTTTAGAACACAACAGTAAAATAAATCATTAATACTCATTAAAAAAACTGCTAAATAATAAGAAATGTATTACATTTTATTATCATTATTATTATTAAATAAACACATTCATACCCACATTTTAAAAATAAACAAATAAATGCAAATCATCAAATCATTTATGACTGCTATGCTTTGTCAATGCACCCATCACTGGAATTAAAAATTAAAACCATGGGCTCTATTTTAACGGTCTTGGCACAAAGTTCAAAGCGCAGGGCGCAAAAGCATTAAGGGCATGTCAGAATCCATTTTTGCTATTTTTAGGATGGAAAAATCCGCTTTGCGCCGTGGCGCATGATCTAACAGGGTAGTGCTTATTCTCATTCATTCATTCATTTTCTTGTCGGCTTAGTCCCTTTATTAATCTGGGATTGCAACAGCGGAATGAACTGCCAACTTATCCAGCAAGTTTTTACACAGCGAATGCCCTTCCAGCCGCCACCCATCTCTGGGAAACATCCACACACACATTCACACACACACACACTCATACACTATGGACAATTTAGCCTACCCAATTTACCAGTACACATGTCTTTGGACTGTGGGGGAAACCGGAGCACCCGGAGGAAACCCACGCAAAGGCAGGGAGAACATGCAAACTCCACACAGAAACGCCAACTGAACCGAGGTTCGAACCAGCGACCCAGCGACCTTCTAGCTGTGAGGCAACAGCACTATCTACTGCGCCACTGCCTCAACTGTGCTTATTCTCTTAATATGTTATAGCTGTGCTTTGAGAATAAACCAATCAGAGTCTCATCTCCCATTCCCTTTAAGAGTCAGTTGCGTCGTGCCATAGCACATTTGCTACATGACTTTGCAAGTGGAAAAAGTGAGCGCTTCCCTAGTGAGATAACAGTTAAACAAAGCATCTGCAGCGCAAGAATAAGAGAGATGAGACCCTTATTGTTTACTTTCACTTTTACTCTCGCGGATAAAGAAATGCGTTGTATGCACAGACATCCATTAGCCTATACATAATTAATTTAATTAGTTAAGTGAAAAGATTTGTTACAAAACTATTTCTAAATTCAGTTCTAATTTCCACCAAATTAATAAATGAACGATAATAACGAAGTGTGGTCAAAAAACTGAGTTATATCTAAATACACATTCTGGGCTCCATATGGTCTAATACCTGACAGGTGGGCAAATCTAAGCTTGTTTTTACCTAAACAAATATTAATATGCATATAATAAATAATACTACTAATAATAACATTATACAAAAGGAATTTGTCATGAATAAAATGAAAATGAAGATGAATCCCCCCGAGATGAAGGCATGAAGGCAGTGGTTTTTATATTTATGTAGAAAATAATCATTTTTGTAATATTTTATCCCTGTAATTCTTTTTCATATTCAAAATATTTGTGTATTGCTGTACATCATGTGTGTATTAAGCAATGTGTAAGCAAGGCGCACAACTAACGTGCTCTGCGCTGGACTTTAGACCTCTTGTCAGTTGGTCTCTTGAACAGTCTATTTTAGATCCTCAAAATAGCAACGCGCCAACAATGCGCCTTAACACGCCTCCTTTTTTAGACCAGAACGCCTATGGGCGCACATATTAGCACAAATGAATTTGCAACTATAATAGCATGCTGCAACATGTCAAAACGACACTTGCGTCAAGCTGAAACTAGAAAATAACATGAGCGTAACGCCTTGCGCTGGGGGTATGATAGGGCCTCATAAGTTCATGCAAAAAATATACCGTTCAATGATATTTAATTAAGAAAATGACAAAATGCAAAACAGCTACACTGAAATAACTATGTAGTTTGAGTGTTATCATCCACCTGCAGAACCAGCTCAATTTGTGGCCAGGATGAGATAAGAGGTTTAGAAAAAAACTTTAGCCCTATTTAGTCCTTTGTGCGAATCTGCTAAACTCAGCTAAACTGTCCAAATTTAGATGAATGAGTGTGTCAGTGTATCAGACTACTTTGCTAAATAAAAAGAAATGGCAAAAAAATAAAAGTTTACTACAGAAAATACTAACAGACTTAAATCTGAACCCAAAAGTCTGCCCCACTTGTGTGAATGGGCATGAAGCATGAGGGCAGAGATGAAGCGAGAGAGTCAGTCAGGAGCACAGGAGAGGAAACATCATTTATCTGTTCTCCCTCAGGTGAAAGGCAGACATCTGCTCACCTACTTTACAGAGGAGAGAGTGAGGACAGGAGGCTTTCCCATCTCAGCTCACCTCCCCTCTGTGTCTCTCTCTCTCTCTCTCTCTCACACACAC
>NC_141028.1:14930000-14987500 GCF_052040795.2 Danio rerio | reverse complement strand
AAATATTACTGCACAACAAACAGAACTTAGAACCTGTAATATTATTAAAGATAAAAATCAAGAAAGAATCAGCTGAAAAAAAAGAAAATGTTCAGTACGAAAAATGATCTTGCTACTGCTGATAATGCTTAATATAGAAATTTAACATCTAGTACAACAGATTATATTCATTGTCAGTTAATGATTCAACAATTCACACATAAAACTTCATGTTTCATTATAGGTGCATCATTTTTGAAAACCTACTCAGTAGAGCTGCACGATTCTGGCTAAAATGAGAATCGCGATTTTTTTGCTTAAAATAAAGATCACGATTCTCTCACGATTCTGTAGATGTAAAATAAAGGTATAGTAAAACTAGGGTTGTAACGGTATGAATTTTTTACAGTATGATAATCGTCTAAAACAATACCACGGTTTGACGGTTTTGCGTTATACGATATGTTACAAATGTTACAAAATAATAGAACAGTGAAGCAAATTTGACTTTTTCCAAATAATATATTTTCAGTTACTATAAACAACACCACTTACAATGAACAAATAAAAAAATAAGAAATAATGTGTCAAAGTCCAAATAAAGTCCAAATAAACATGGTGCAAATCCTCAGTAAAAAAATAGATATAAATATTTACTATACTATAAATAGTTACATAACGAAACTAGATTCAATATGGAACATCCTTAGGTTTTATGTGCCAGCATGGATATGGTTGTCTGTGGATATGGATTTTAGCTGCACCTTCATTTGCGTCTTTTGAAAACAGCAAGAGCAGCAGTTCCTCTTTGCTGTGTCACTGTTTTGTCATGTTTCTGTGCTGCTGTGCATGCAAAAGTACTTAGTATGAGAATTATTTCATGCAAAACTTTTTTTTTTGCGTTTTATTTAGCCGCGCATAAATGTATGCCTATCTCTCATTCAGTGTTGTTCAAAAAGCTCATGTTGGTCCACAAACAAAAGTGAAACCTATGCTTATTGGTTGTGATATAGCGAGTTTGAACCAATCTGGGCATGGAGGAGGGACAATGCATCAATGTATCATGTCTGGTTTGTCCGGAGACACAGTGACGAGCGTTTCTTTGTCAAATCAGCGTTGTCAAATTTTGATGACGTAACTGCACTGATTCCGGAGCCTCTGAAAGTCAGCGAATGTTATGTGATACAGCACTGGAAAGCTGAGACTCTCTTCTTTATGCCAATCTTTGAATTGTATGAATCGGATCAGCGGATCAAAAG
This sequence comes from Danio rerio, assembly GCF_052040795.2. NCBI lineage: Eukaryota > Metazoa > Chordata > Actinopteri > Cypriniformes > Danionidae > Danio > Danio rerio. The sequence continues at coordinate 14,986,262 of NC_141028.1, read as the reverse complement.
TTATTAAACATTTAAGAGCAATACTTATTTTTAGCCGCGGGCGGCTGTCTCGGTCTTTAAGGGTTAAAACCGTTGATATGCAATTGTTCATGGTATGATAATCGTGCACGTTCAAATCGTGGTAGACCGTCATACCGGTATATTGTGACAACCCTAAGTAAAACAAACATATGGCACAACATCGATAATAATAATATGTGTAGGCCTACTGGTTTCTATAAATAATTCTATTCTACTTATAATAATTCTGATGTTGAATTATTATGTTTGAGATATCTGCTTGCAATCTGTCATATTAGACAATTTTATTCACTGGTAAAATCAGACATTTTCCATTATTAGATTATATTCAACAATATATATGCAAGAGTAGTTATACTGACATTGTAAACATTTATTTTCATGCACAACTGTGGGTTCGCTATGAAAGAAAAAACATATCAAATGCTTGCCGTAATCATAACTCTAAAATGCGATATGATCATTTAAATGAAGTGCACACTTTCGGTTTCATCCTGACTGCTTAGTGCTTGTTCATACTTTGCGCGCGGCTCCTAAACGATCACTCTGTGACACAAACTGAATATTATTTGCAACTGTATTAGGCTACCTGTTACTCGCAACATATGCAGGTTCTGTTCACTAAAGTAGGCGCGCTATGATTAAGCGCGCGCCCTCTCTTTGATAACAGCTCACGGTCTGCAGCTCACGTCACGTGTGATTTCCCAATCATCATTATTATGTTAAGACAAAAAATGACATTTTTAGGTGAATTATACCTTATAAATACAGTATGTGACTCATTCAACATCATTTGGAGGTGTCAATGTCACTGAGCAACGTGTGTGAAACAATGAAAAGACTTGTGCAGCCTCATTTTTTTCTCTCCTGAACTTGAAAATATGATTGACAATCGTAGAAATGCTGGATTAAGATTGTCTAGGGGGTCGAATCGAGATTGCGATCTTTTAACGATTAATTGTGCAGCTCTAACGTTACTACTCAGTGACATCATTATGATGGGTGTTTGATGGCCACCTGTTGGCTACACAATGTAATTGCTACAACATTCACCAGCGCCAAGTTCCATTAAACTGTGATTTTAATCTTTAGCATAAACATCAGTGTTCATATCTGAACTACAAACTGTTCTCCCAGTGCATCTGTATTATTTAATAGTTTGTAACTCACTGAAAAAGTGTAAAAAATTAAATCTCTCTATCAAACGCAGAATTGTATGCAGTGCTTCAAAGGATTAATAAACATATGCAAATTATCATAACATATCATTCATGTTGTGCAAGTTTGAATTGAGATCACACTCTTTTAATGTTTAATTGTGCAGCTTTACAATGAATGCATTAATGCAGGCTAAACAAGCAGTGTCAGAAAACACCTTTAATTAATAAACTAAGAAAGCATTTAGGTCGCACCACAACTTTTTCCATCACCATTATATTTTACAGGGAAGCAAAAATGCTTTTATACACATGATCTGAATGACTCAGGAGGCGATTCCTCTGCAATTGTTAGAAATGTTGGATTAATCTACATGTTCAAAAACAGTTATTAATCCACGGATCACATGCGTTACGCATAGTTACCCATAACTATGGGCTATGATCTGTACGGATCACGGATACATTCCTATTTTTTGGATGCACCTTAATAAACCTATAGGGAATTTCACAAGAAAAACAATGGTGTGCTTGGTTTTAACGTAACTTTATTCTTTCATGAGTTATTTACAAGCCCCCTCACATATACTAATGTGCCACAAACAGGACGTTAACATCACAAACCATTCCCATTTTATTAAGGTGTATCCATATAAACGGCCCACCCTGTACATTGTAGCATTTCAAACTAACTAAAATGTCAGTAAAAGTCACTTTGTTAAACTGTAGAGTTGAATTTTCAACATCGAAAATCCACAGAGCAGAGATCAAGGTCCCATAATGCAATTCATATTCGTAAATAAACAGAAAACACAAAATCCGAAAACTTATTATATCATATACTATACGCATGTACAGTACAGTGTAGGTCATGCCCATGTCATTACAAAAAATGTCCGTCTAAACCACCAAAGTAAGTACACACATACACAGAAGCAGGGAGTGTCTGGGTGGAGCCCTTTAGATGTGGAACACTTCCCAAAGCAACATACAGACAAACGCATACAGACATAAACATGTAAAAACCGGCCCTCTAGCGATGGAAACTTGCCGAGGTGAGCTGGAAAGGTAAAAGCATTTTTCAGCCAGAGCTGCCTGACGCAAGCAAACATTTGAGAACAAGCCGGTGGCAAAACAGATCATGCACACCTGTAGAGCTGCCCCAAAACTTAAAAGGTTGACAAAAATACAATAAATTATACGCATTTGAAACGTCATTCTTTGTGTGGGTTTCCTCAGGGTGCTCCGATTTCCTCCACAGTGCAAAGACATGGGGTATATTGGGGAATTGAATGAAGTAAATTGGCTGTAGTGTGTGAGTATGTGTGTGTGTGTGTGTATGTGTGTGTGTGTGTGTGTGTGTGTGTGTGTGTGTGTGTGTGTGTGTGTGTGTGTGTGTGTGTGAGAGAGAAAGAGAATGGAAGAGTGTGTGGGTGTTTCCCAGCACTGGGGGTTCACATGTACTCTCATTGTTGGGTTGTGGCAGGAAGGGCATCCGCCAAACAAAACAAGTTTCAGAGTTGGCAACCCTGATAAAAGCAGGGAATAAGCTGAAGGAAAGTAAGTGAGTGAAACATCGTCACTCATACTTGTGTTGAGTGATTTAAACATCTGACTTGACCTACACTATGCACTCATGCACTATGTACTTATGCACTTACACACTCAACAGGATAGTATATGTATGTAGTGTCGTCCCAAATGGCACACTAATGGTTTTTTACTAAGCGGAAATTCAAACCGTTTCCCAAATTACGTTTGCCAAATCAGTGAAATAAACGACCGAATTATCAAATAATACCTGCTGTGAGTATTGCCGCATTCACCATCGGGAGGCGCTATAATCCCTCTCGTAGGAGAATTTTGCTTTTACCATCCAAAATAAATTAAGTTATTAAACATGTCCGTCCGATAGCTCCGCCCCTTCCGCTACGCAAGCAAACCTGCGGTCGTTGAGTGTGTGAAGTGTCCATTATTCCACACTTCATTTTACCAGCTAAATGAGTGCATCATCCGAGTAATTAAAGTAAACTTATTATTTTTAGAGTTTTCAGTGTGAACGCACTACTTACACTATTTATACTACAAAATGGCGTAGAATAGTGCATAAGTATGCGATTTGGGACGCAGTAACTGCAGTGAGCTTCAGCTTCAAGTAGTTGGTCTGAACGCAGAGTTTTAAAAGGCACTCAGGCATACCCTAATAATTACAGCGTGATTGGAGTAAACGTGGTAGCAGCAGGCAGCAAGTGTGTGCAGGAATGTTGGCAAGACAGGGGTCTCCTATAAAACCTCTAAAAACCCCAAATGCTACTCTCTGATTTGCAGAGTTGATCTCAGCTGATCGCAGAACAGTAGATTTCTCTCCATGGGCTGTTTTTGTCGTTTCCTCTCTATTAGAGTAATCATGCATTGCCTGAAAGTGACTCATTTCTCTGGCATCTTCAGAGCCGAGTGTCCACCCAAACAAGTGGCACCATCGCACACAAAGCCCATACACCAACTCCCGTCTCAGAGAGTCTCCAAAAAGAGAAGGAGGGACAATTAGAGACGAATCTGAAGGTCTTCTGTCTACCAACCACAAAGCAAATCTTTGAGTCTCCAAAAGAAGACCGTCTATTCTGATCTTTTTACATTTTAATGAGAAGGAAAACAAGACAAAGCGGAACGTTCAGTTACTGGCCCAAGTGTGTTTTACTGTAACTCCCTCTCCCAGTAAAGAATATCATGTCTCTGACTGCATCCGAATGGCAATACACAGCATATGCACAGCCCACACTCTATTGATTTTTGCTCTACTCAATTTGTCCATAAGGGGGTCAATGCTGAAGGGGGTTCAGAAATGTCTGTCAGAAATGTACAACAACATACTGTAGGTGGGGAAAATAACGTAGAATGTGTGCATGTGTGAAGTAGAGCTGCACTCAAGTCAAGTTATATTTATAGAGCACTTTACAAACACAGAAGTGAGCCAAAGTGCTGTACAGACAATATACAACATAATAAGCATAATAGTCTATAAAACACATTAAGTACGAAATAAAATATAACTAAACTACCTAAAATGGCACAAATTAAAATAACAAGGCAGGCATTTAAATCAGGTGTCAAATGTCAATGAAAGTAAATGAGTTTTAAGAGCTGATTTAAATAAGAACACAGAAAAGGCCTGTCTGATGTGAAGCGGCAAATCATTCCAAAGTCTAGGACCCACCACAGCGAAAGCACGATCCCCTCTAGCTGATCAGCTGACCTGAGAGAACGAGTGGGCTTATAGGAGTGTATCAGCTCAGAGATATAAGGTGGGGCAAGACCACTTAGAGATTTACAAACAAATAAAAGAATCTTAAACTGTATTCTAAAATGAACTGGCAACCAATAAAGTGAAGCTATTACTGGGAAATGTGGTCATATTTGCGAATACCAGTTAACAGGCGTGCTGAAACATTCTGCACCATTTTCAAACGGGCAAAAGGTTTATAATTAAGCAGGCATTACAGTTCAGAACGCATGATTTGATTGCAAAGTTTAACCCTAATATGATCGTGTGATAGATTTTTGATGTGTTTTCAAGGCCTGTGACTAAGATTAAGTGAATTTAAACTATTTAAGCACAAGAAATGACAAAGTTTGCCACTTTAACAAAGAATGAATGTGTATGTTTTTACAATGAAGACTTCGTGAAGAGTTATTTTACATTTGATTACTGAATTTCTGTACCTCAATACTGTTAAACTCCACTGAAAACCATAAAGTGCTGTTTATTTAATTTTTATCCTTGCTCTATTGTTTTTATTGTTTATTTTATATACACTCAAAAATATATATTTTTTATTTATTTTATCTTCTTGTTCAAACTACTTATTTAAATTAAGATGAATTAACACAATTCTTGAGTTTTTTTGGGGGACAACCTAATGGTTTTATGTTCAATCCACTTAAATTTGTAAAAAAATATTAATAATAATAAAAAAGTTAACTTAATCCATTTGTGTTGAGACAACATGAAGAAATTGTGGAACCCTGCATCACCTACAAAATCCCAATCAAAGTAAAAGGATTAATTCTTTCCAAATAGAGTTACTAAAGTTATCTTGTGATATTATATCCATATTGCAATATAAAATGCAGAAACAACAAATAAATCAAATGTTCATTTTTACCGGTATCATGGAGCCCTAGTGTGAATGGATCAAAAATATATATCTGCAACCTTTTTAACCCCTTGGGTGTCAGGCTTTCTTTCCTTCCAGTTAGTAATCATGCCAAATTAGATATCCTTTTAAAACTCTTGCAATTTAAATGTTTTATGATAGAAGTAGTATTGAGACAGGAACTAATGACTTGGAGAATTGATTAATAGAATTACACAGAGTGTCAATATTGGCTAATTTTGGTATAAAGCCTAAACAAAATCATATAAGAACCGTAACTTTAGTGATTCCAACTTTAAATTTAGAACTTGGTTAAACATGTGGCTTTTTCTTTACTTTAATCTGATTCGCAAATATTTTAATTACACTAAATATAAAATAAAACAGTACTTTTTTGTACTTGGTATTATTTTCTGTAGAATTTTTTTTAAGAGACTTACTTGAAATCTGTATTTCAAAGCATTTATAAATTACAAACATTTAATTAAGGATTTTCCCGCATTTCCAACATCTATAATGTGCATGTGTATTTATTTATTTTTGCTATAAAATGGTGTATACTTTAAGGCTACACACTCAACATTGTGCATACTCAACAGCATAAAACAGAAAAGTATTTGGACTAAGCCCTATGTGGCAAATTTAATCTAGGATGCTTCAATTTTCTTTATTCAACAGGACATAAAATTGTTATTATTAATCATATTAAATTGCATTGCACTAAGATAACCAAGTAAACTGACTTCCCAAAAGGAATTAACCGTTTTGTTTTATTTTTTATTTGAACCATTGTTTTTTTTTATCTGACTTCTTCCATCAATTTTGAATACTTAATCTTCAAAATACTGGCAAATTACCTGAATACCTACATTAGATATTGATATCAGAATGAACCAGGATTACACACATTAAGTTTAGCCGAAACATCTCACTATAATCAGACTAATCACACAGGAGTGCCATAAAACAGGACTTAAGCAATACAGCCTGGATCACTCATTTCCTGGGCACGGCATGACACACACATAACGCACATACATAAGCATTAAGCATTTTTCTGATAAAGCACTTACCCTATGTTGGCTGTAACACAAAAAAATGCCCAGCAACAGTGCTAATTTCAAGAGGGCATTGTGTAGTTTTCAAGATAAGCTTAGTTTTAAAGAATGATTTATTAATTTGACACTTACCAACAAGCTCATTGGGATCTTTAACCTCCACTTCCTGGACTTCCTATAAAAAAATAAAATAAAAAAAGAGGAAAATTTGTATAACTGAAAACTAATGATGCATTTGAGAAGTCATTTCAGGTCAGCATGTTTATCAAAATAACATGAAATTTGACAGAGCAGGTAGCATGTTGTTAAACCCAATTAAACAGATGATGGCATTTTCAATATAAGGTTAACAACTTTGTCTACTTGTTAGTGCCCTCTTCTGTCCACTCCAAAACAAACTAATGAATGAGCATTTTTTTACATTCAGATACATTTTTCAAGTAAATGTCATGTATAATAAGTGTCTTTAAAAAGGCGCAAGGTGTTTTTTACATGCAGTTTTTATTTCTCTTTGCTATTTGGGCTTATTGGAACCTAATTAGAATAAAACCTAAGTACCATCTTTTGATATGATGTACTTTTAGAGAAAAATGATATCCATATATGTGCACTCGTGGTCCGAATTTACATAAAACACTTTTTCCTGGCTGTTTTTAACGCATATATAACATATAATTTTTTTGAACATGTTTTGACAATCAAAGAGTAAAAACATTTTTCCCCATTTTGGACAGTTAAAAATAATGTTTGGGACATTTCATATGCTGCAAAACGGTTTTAGGATGACACTGAATGTTTTATATATTGTTACAGACATACAAAGTATTTTAAATAGCCACTTAAGAGCTAAAAAGTGCTGTCTACTTATGCGGCCAATAAGCAGATTAAAAGCAATTCTCAATTCTTCTTCTGCTGAACTCAAAAGAAGATATTTAGAAGAATGGCTTTTGTTCAAACGACACTGTGAAAGATGCTGAGTTCCACACAATCCATTTGTGTTGTGACAACATGAAGGACTTAAGTTATTAGTTTTTACAAATGTAAGTGGATTGAATATAAACCAATTTAGTTGTCCCAGCGAAATGAATTGTGTCGTTTCAGCTCATTTTAAATAAATAGTTTGAACAAGCAACAAAAAATTGAGTGTACTTATTTAATAAGAGTTGAAAACACAATTCTTAAGTTTCTTTGGGGGAAACTTAATTGTTTTATGTTCAATCCACTTATGTTTGTAAACATGATTAAGTTAACTTTATCAATTTGTGTTGGGACAAAATGAAGGAATTGTGTGGAACCCCGCATTTTTTACAATGTACAGAAGACAATGGCTGCAATTTATAACCATTCTTCAAAACATCTTTTGTGTTCAACTAAAGAATGTGACTTCAGGTTTATTGGAGGGTTTGGGAGTTAACTATGCTTAAAAAATAAGCATGATGAAATCAACACCAGTGCCCAAAAGCCCTGAACAATAAAAAGTAGGCTGAAAAATGCACTGGGCCTCTATTCAATGCCTCCTTTTCACAAATTCACAGATACAGTCACTCAGCAACAGGGTGAGCAGATGGAAGAATCGTCTCGTAAAAGCCATCAAGCTGAAAAAGTGTCCACACAGCACAGAGAGATATGACTCTGTAAGAGATGAATCTCTTGTAGCCAAAAGCGCAACTCCTAACAACAGCCCTTTCACTTCAAAAACCCACAAACTGTGAGACACAAAAAAAAGACCCATCTATTTACACTGAGACAAGAGGTCTTAAAAGAGATCTTTTTAAAATTTAGATTAGCCCAAAAAAGCGTCATGGGTTAATGGACCTGCCTCTAACATTTTTAATGTCAAGCCCATGCATGCACTTTTACAAGAAGACAACAAAGTCTAAATCATAAATTTACAAGTTCAGAAAGTGAAGATTACAGCCTGCAGTGATGCGAATAGCTACCTCCATACCTTTCCAAAACTATGTGCTGTTATTTCATTGGAAATTAGGTTGATATATTCTTCAAATTTCCCTTATTGGGCCAGAAAGAAAAAAACAACAACATATGGGTTTGGAGCAACAAAAGGGGTGTAAATGAGAAATGTCATTTTTGGGTGAACAACAGTCAACAACATAGAAGAGTTGAACCAAGATAAAAAGAAAATGTTACATTTGGAAAAGTCATTATTAAGCAATCGTAATTCAATTAAATTCATTACGAAACATGTTGTGATAGACCTCTTCATGTTGTGAGCATGAAGCACAGTGTTCTGTCTTTGGGGTGTGGCTCGAAATTTCTGCAACATGACAAGCTAGTATTATAAAAAAAAATTCATTTCAGTGCATGAAATAACTTGCCACTGGGGTGCTGTGTGCATCTGAATACCTTTCAGTTTACTTGAGTTGCAGATGTTCTGTTCAAGCTAATAATCCAGGACAATAAAACTAAATTTGTTTATATTTTCTAAATAATGTTTAAAAGAGCAAGGAAATTTTCACAGTATGTCTGATAATATTTTTTCTTCTGGAGAAAGTCTTATTTGTTTTATTTCAGCAAGAAATAAAGCAGTTTTTAATTTTTTAAGAAACATTTTAAGGACAAAATTATTAGCCCCTTTAGGCTATATTTTTTTCTGATATTCTACAGAACAAACCATCGCTATACAATAACTTGCCTAATTACTTTAACCTGCCTAGTTAACCTAATTAACCTAGTTAAGCCTTTAAATGTCACTTTAAGCTGTATAGAAATGTTTTGAACAGCATCTAGTAAAATTTGATGTACTGTCATCATGTCAAAGATAAAATAAATGAGTATATTAGAAATTAGATATTAAAACTATTATGTGAATGTGTTGAAAAATCTGCTCCGTTAAACAGAAATTGGGAAAAAAATAAAAAGGGGGGTTAATAATTCTGACTTCAACTATATAACATATGAAGAGTTCAGATGCAAAAGCCTCCAAGTGTCCTCTGAAATTTTCTTCTAAAATTAGCATTTTTTTCTTCAGGCTCATGTGTGTAAAGTCAGTCATTTAAATTTTATGGCAATGACTAAGTTCTTTTCATTACCTTTAAAGTGAAATGATCGAACTTACACACAGTAGCTAGAGAATAATGCTCATTTTACAAGATATTTTCAGATAACACTCTTCATATAGACCAATCAGATGTTTTTTAAATATATATTTTAAATAAATGTATACTTTTATTCATCAAGGATAGGTTAAATTGATTAAAAGTGCCAGGCAAGACTTTTATATTAACATTTTTTTTTTACTTTAAATGTGTTTTTAAATAAACTAAATGAATAATAAGAGCAATGTCATGCAAACGTCAACCTTGCCATGAAAAAAATGAAGTTTCACCAAAATAGAGAAACCATTTATAAGCTTTTTTGTGCAAGCAAGTAATTTACAATACTTTACAAATACTCAAACATATCTCTGTCAATGTTTTCAAACTATTATATTTAATTTACCAAAGTCACACAAGTGGCATTTTCACATCTGTTGCATCCATAACTGAGAGGTGTCACGTCCATAATGACACTTTCTCATCATAAATGCAAAAATATTAAATAAAATAAAATCTATCATTGTTGTTCTCTTATCCTTTTGATTAGCATTATTTCTTTTGGGTTGTGAAGTTTAATTTGCAGAATTTCAACAAATTATGTTGTAGACTGTAAACTTGCATATTTGTTTGGTCACGTCCATAGCGCATGTTTTATTTTTCTCATTTAAAGTACAAAACATGTTTACAGATATTTTTCTGGTCCCTTAACTCTGTGGTCAGTTGTTTTGGAAAATATAAAAAGACGTTTCAATATAATGTCAACATAAACTTTCTATGCGAGTTTTTACAGCAAATGTCACATCCGCAATGCTGGAATTAGTCATGAATTAAATAAATTATTTTCCATTTCCTTTTTTAAAGAATTCTAATATGTAAATCCTGCAAAATCTATTTTCTAAAATGGTTAATAATCTTGTCTTCCATGAGCAATAACCAAGCATATTATAATTATTTCTATAGGATTATCTAACACTGAGGACTGGAATAATAAGTTTGAAAATTCTGAAGGATTTAATTAAGTTTTAAAATATAGAAAAATCAACAGATAAAATAATACTTTTAACATGACGGTATTGATAAAAAAAAAAAAAAAACTTATAAAAGCCATCTTACAATCCCAAAACTTCATACTGTCATGTTAGTTATTGCTAATTCAGTTACTTCATATACAGCTATGAAGAAACTAAGATACTTCTCAGCTTTTCTAGATTTAAATACTTTAATTTCATTCTGCAAACTAGAGATGACATTTCTTCCAAACATAAAAAACAAATGTAATCAGACGATTATAAAACAAATCACATAATTGCTTTTTTACTCAAACACACACTTAATAAATACTGACAAACTGAGAATTTTCAAGTGGCCTCTTCATTGTTTTTCCAAAGCTGTATAAAATTTACAAGAACAAAATATACCAATTCAAAAAATACCAAACCAGTACTGTTTCATGAGGGTTATTAAAAAAATGGTGATAATCTGAAACATGCTGTGAATATTGATGTTTAATAATTATGCAAAAAAATCTTAAGGACATTCTGTGTTATGCTCAAATGACCTTCTTTGAGAGTTCAAACACACATGTTGTTCCTCAGTTGATGCTGCTCTCTTGGTTTGCGACCAATCATAACATTGCAGTTAACTGAGGAAGGGTGTGTTTTAGGTTTGATAGCCTGAACCCTTGAGCGGTGAAGGAGATAATTTAGGTGGTGTCAAATACCTTCACATCATCTTGGATCCGCCCTGAGTCTGACTCCTCCTCATCCTGCGAAAACAAAAATGAACATGCTCATTAAATCCACATTTCTCCAAAACTATGTTTGAGAGCTCCCTCTTTAGGTGTGTGTAGTTTCAACAACAGTGTTTTAGCTTTCCAGTAAGCTGTTTTGTTGGTAACAGGATGATTTACCAACAAAATTATGTTTTTGAGGTAGCATAGTTTTAATGCATTCAAAACATGCATACTAATGTTAATTTCAAGCAAAGTGTATTTTTATTTTTACATTTCTTTGTGTAATCAAACACATTTTTAGAAGTTCATATTTCCCAAAGACAGAACATGCTTAGAAATTGCAGTCTCCTGCAAGCTATTCATCAGTTGGGTCAAAAAACGTGTGCAACCGAACAGAGTTCATTCCACATGTGCTCTAACAATAGCGTTTTAGTGCCACCCTGCGGACAACTAAATGTCTGCAGTTCCCCAATTTTGGCTCCTACAAACGGTGCTCTGTGGATTTAGTTTTGACGAGGCATAGACCGGGATAAGATTCTGATGGCATCTCATAACCATAGATAAACATATCACGGTATTGTGAATACTGCTCAAAATATGTTCTTTTTAAATGTCCGGGGGGAAAAAAAACACCAACTATTTTTCCCATTGAACACAATTTCATTTTATTTTAAGAAACATTTAAAATATTTTGGAACAGTAAATATGTCAGGAAAAAAATAAATAAATAACTGACTTCTGCTGTCTTCAGTAGTTTTTTAAAATCACAGATTTCTTGTATATCTTTTTTTTTCTTTGGATATAAAACTAAAGCTTCTGCACAGTTCAGGTCTAGAGAATATTTAGATGTTGGTTTAAAAGTAGACATGGGCCGGTATAAGATTCTGACGGTATGATAACCTTGGATAAAGATATCATGGTATCACAATATTGTGATTAATGCTCTAAAATATAGATTTTTTTTAAATGTCTGGGTAAGAAACTAAAACTTTTTTACCCATTGAAAACAATTTGTTTTATTTTGAGAAACATTTATAATATTTTGGAACAGTAAACATGTCAGGATAAATAACTCAAATGGATCACTGACTTCTGCTGTCTTCATTAGTTTCAAAAACACAGATTTCTTTACAATTTAAAACAGCATCTTTGGATATATTTTCTGCTGGAGATACTGTTGTCCTAAAAAACAACAAAAAAGTGTAAATAAAAAGTCGTACAAATACCGTAGAAACGGTATTACAGAAAATGTTGGCGGCTTTAAAACCTTGACTTTTCCAAACTGCGGTATACCATGAAAACGATTATTGTCCCATGCCAATTTACGAGCGATTTGTTTTTCAAATGTTTTCTAGGTCGTAGGCAGACCAGTAGCTTTTGATGTGAATGCTCATTTTCTGTTGGAGATACAGTTGCTATTAAAATACACAGAAAATAATAACTTATAATTTTTTTTATTAAAAAAAAAAAAAAAAACTTACATATAGGAATACGTGTAGGATAGGTTTAACAAGATTTAGCGGTTTCAAAACTTTGAGTTTTCCAAACCATGGTAAACCTTGAAATCTGTTATTCCCCTATGCCTAGTTTTGACTGATTTTCTCATCCATCTAAGTAGGACTGATTAGATGACAATACTGTAAAAAAAAATTAAATAAATGTTAAAAAAAAAAAAAAAAAAAAGGGCAATAATGAAACTAAGGAAAATATATGAAAATGATCATAATATGGGCAAATGTAAATTATTAATATCATTATGCTAACAACTGATATAAAAAGTAGATTGGTTTCAAAAGAACTTAAATTGACTAATAAAAAAATACTAAAATCATAAAATGTAATATAATACAATGTGCCAAAGCACTGCTGTTTTATAGATCTTTTACACTTATAAATTTTATTCATTGTCAGGCATGACAATACGTGAACAGCTTTTAAAAATAAAAATAAAAATAGAGACTATGTTTGATTTCGGTCTATTTGTCTGTTCATGTGAAAGACGTTTTGGCTGGGAAAAATCATAAGTATGTGACATCTGCATGTGCACCTTTCAGCCTGTCTATTAAGAAATATTTTCAAATGACATTATATAATTTTACTGAAAATGAAAATTCAATATTGTTCATTCAGTCATTCATTTTCCTTCAGCTTAGTTCTTTTATTCATCAGGAGAATAAACCGGCAAACATTCCAGCATATGTTTTAAACAGCGGATGCCCTTTCAGTTGCAACCCCCTACTAGGAAAAATTTGATATTAAATATTTTAAATTAAGTTATAAGTAATATTTATATTAACTTAAATTATTTATTTATAATTCATTTATTATTAATATAATATATATGACTATAAATAATATATAATTGTTTTCCCCCCCAAAAATTTTTTTTGTTTGCAAGAATATAGAGTATATGCCTTTATTACCATTGGTCCCCAGTAATTAAATGTATGTATGTATTTAAAAGGTCCATTAAAAATTTGCGGGAGAATTTACAAGAACACAAGTCTGTGTGAATGCAACTTTTTGAAACTTCAACTAAAGGTTGTGGTGGAAACTGACCGAATTTCTAGTGCTGTCCTCATCGCTGTCCTCATTCTCTGAGGGTTTCTCATATGCCTCCTCCACACGACTCACTTCATCCTCTCCATAACTCGCAGAAACCAAACCACGAGATTCTGTGGAAAAAATAAGCTTTTTCAGTTCTCTGCAAAAACAATCAAAAAATGAACTTCCCATCAATTACAATGTTCATTTCTGTAATATCAGGGGGTGATCCAACATTATACATATTCAAAAGTAACTTATTTATTCATTTATTTACTTTAAACTCCAATGGCTTTGACACCAGATACACATTATAGCTATCTTAATCACAATCTCTGAATAAATTATAAAAGACATTGCAATTAACACTAGACAAAAAATCTGATGATACTTTTTAAAAACAGTTAAACATCTCTGAATAAAACCATTATAATTGATCATTTGAAGGGAACGCAGTAGCCAATATGTTTCAATATAAATGCATGTTTAAAGGGCACACAATGACAGTTTTAAAAGCAACAAAATGCATTTAATCTACAATTTTGTTTCCATTCTCATTGCTTTAATGTATTTTACATAATATAGCTTAAACTATTAAGGTAAAGTTGGTTTTATATTCACACATTCAAACTTTCTCGTTAATAATATAATTTAGGAAAATAATTCTTTGCCATTTCTAAATAGTTAAATCATTTTAGGAGCCAATAACTATCAAAGTACAACATTGTTTACAGTCAAATAAATAGTGCCAAGGTTGTTTTGAAATCATACTTGCATGTAATTTCCCACTGAATATTCAAAGTACTATGGTAAACAACATAAGAAGCGTGTGACAAGTTATCACTAAACTATTATTATTACCTCAATACTTGCTTAAGCTCAGGATAACTCAAACGATTGAAAATATAAAGTCATTTTTGTTTTACAGTGTGACCAGAAGGTACAACAAAAATTGTTCCCTCTCGCTCTCTCTCAAACATATAAAGATTCTTTGATAAAGACAGTACGACATAAGATTAAAATGATCAACACAATGCAAGTTTGTGATAAAAAACAAAAAACGTGAGCTTAGAAATCTCACCTTTATTGGAAAGTAAAATCCCACTGAAGATACTTGTTTTTGTTTTAAGCATAAACTCAGTTAATTATTCATAGTTCAATTCTCAGAAAGCTAAATCAATGTTAAACTAATGTTTAGAAGTTTATTTTATTCAAAAGCAAAACCTGTGAAGGAACATAAGGATTTTTTTATGGTCACAACTTGATTTTGAATTTTAACTTCATGACTTTCTGCTCTCCCTCAGCATGTTATAGATAATTTAACTGTTAACGGTACATAACAGCTTTTAAAATGCCTCATAATATCATATTGAATATAGAAGATTAAAAAAAACATAATACATAAAAGCAGAGGTGTGATTTAACACCTAGACAAATATTTGTACAAAAATATTGACAAATCGTTACCTTAGAATTATAAGGATCTATCTGACATTTTTGTCACATTGAGTTATTCACATATTCTTATTAAATGACAACTTATTTACATTATGTGATGTTTTTTTATAATTTATAAAAAAATTGTTTACTTTTTTGTTTTTTAAATAAAAAGTGTTAAAATGGTTTTATCTACAAAATCAAACTCTATCTTGGCTCCATAAGGTTCTTTCTGTGAGCCAATTAGCATTTTTAATGCACGCACGAGGACCAATCAGGATCAGCCTTTTTTGTCATATCGCCGGACTGCTCCGTTGACAGCGGGAAACACCAGGAAGACAAAAATCACACAAAATCAGAGTCGGCTAAATAATGCCGCACCACATAAAATTGAGGCGTATGAATGTGATGATTTAGAAGCATTTTTTGACATTGAGATGAAATGTTAAATTTTCTATCGTTGAAAAAGGAACAGTTATTTTAAAACAATTTTATATACTGTATCAAATGTGTGAACTAATTTTATTTGTGCATATAAAGTCAGTGAAATATTTTTCAGTGTTTATTAAACTCATTTGCTCATTGTCTGTTTTCTTTTAAAGTCTTTAAATTTAATATAAAGCCTTGAAGGGCAAACACTTAATTGAATTCATGGGACATTATTCAATAAATAAAGTTCAATAGTTTATATAAAGCATAAAATTTAGTAAATATTAGCATATTAATTAGATAAAATTAACAGCTGCACTGGACAAAATATTTAGCACAGCCTTGTATGCTTAATCTGAACAAGAAAACAATATTCATCCTATAACATGAAATGTTATAAAAAGCTAAAATTTACCTTTCGCAAGAATCAACAGTCACAACACCAATTTATATATTTTTGATTCTATTTCTGGAAAAATAATGCTTCAATAAATGGTCTGTCAGATAGAACCTTATAATTCGAAGTGGAAAATTACTTTTCAGAATAAGAAGGTTCTATTTGCATTTTCCAATTTGCAAATTTAAGAGAACTTTGATCATTTAAATTTAGAGTACATTTAGAGTCTTTGTTATGTTAATGTATGAAAGAGAACTGTTCCACACATATTGTTTGCTATACTAAATGCAAAAACTTTCAAGCTCAAAATCTCAAAATCATTTAGAACGCTGATAGAACCTTACAATTCCAAGGTGACTAAATGTATTTGGGTCTTAAACACACATGAATTGGACAGATTGAACCTGAAGTTGGTTTCATATTCACACGTTCGTTCAGTGCTTTGAATATTTGGTCAGAAATAACATACAAGTGTGACATCAAAACAACGTTAGCACTATTTAACTGACTATGAACATGGTTGTGCTTTGATATTTTTTGGCTGCTAATATCCTAATATATAATTTGCCTATTTAGAATTTGCAAATAATACATTTAAAAAAATATGATAATTAGGAAAAAGTGTAAATGTGCAAAATATAAAACCAACTTTAGCCTAATATTGGACAGCTACAGCAACAACACTTGTTACTACTGTAATCCTTAACTAACAACCAATAAGACATCAATTTCTCATATGACATGCACCATTTTATTTGGCATATTGGGAACTACCGCCAATTTTACTGTTGTAACAAAAATATTAGAATCTTAAACTTATTTATTTAATCTTAAAATTAAAATAAAAAGTCAAATGAAGATGTTTTTAATTATATATTTTCACCTAAGTAAATAAAATAGGCCACAACGTACTGCTCTCTATAGTACCTACCTGTAATCTTTAAACCTTACAAATGTAAACCCTCACAAACCCAGCCATAAAGAAAATATATTGTTTTGAACGCATAAAAGTAATATGGCTCACAATGCAAGTTATTTCCAAATGAATACATTCCCTGCATTACTGTCAATTGTCGTGCCGCTTACGTTTAACACACTGACAACAAACCCATACGAGTAACAAACTCGAGGTATTCACAAGCTTTTGCTAACATTTATCAGATGATTTACCTTGATCATCTGTGTCTGGATCTGAATCCTGCTCTGAATCGTCTCCATAAGCGGCTAGTGAAGAAATAAGTGCACTCTTTTTGCTGCTCGCCATGTTCAGCGCTGTCGCACGACAGTGACGTTACGGTCTATATCCGGTCTGCGCGTGCTCAGAGGCTTGAAACGAGCCGAACGGGTTGTTACTAAAAGAGATACAGCTGCGTCCGGAAGTTAACGAGAATTGTTTATAATACTGATTAAATTACCTAATAGTTTTATTTTAATAACATCTTTCCCTACCACAATACTAAACCCAACTCTTACTGTAATGAAAAAAAAACAGTAATTATACTGAAAATTATTCATACTATTTTTTAACTTACTAATTAAAATAGATTTTAAGAGCGCCTGCCCCTGGCACAACCCCAAACGCAACCTTCAAAGTAATTTAAAAATATAAATTATCGTTGTACAGTGTCACAGAAATTATGCTATGCTGACGTGAGTATCCGCAGCTGTATCCTATTTAAACTTTGCCGAAACTAACGTCGCTTAAAATACGCAAGCCTGTTTGGTTTCCATAGGTTACCACGACGCTTTTGGAAATTTCATACTGACGAGCAAACTTTTCTTGGGAGTTTACGCTTTAAAGTGAAACAGTAGTATCTGAATTGTGGTAATTATTGTGGTATCTATTACATATTTAAAGCGTAATCCGTAAATATAATGAAATTATAGTAAATATGCCACCCAAACGGAATAAAAGTAGTACTCCGTCCGGAGCAACTCCAACTGGGGCAGGCGCTGCTAACAAAAGCTGGGAGACTTCTCTTTCTGCGGCTGTATTTGAGGAGGTAAAATATAAATTACCTATATCATGTTAAAACTTTTGTTCTTCTTCAATAGCCTGTATTTTCTAGATCATCTAAGATATTTAATCTTTGTCCATGAAAATATATAACGTTAGTTTTAATAGTTTTTTTAATAGTAATATTGTTAATACTACAGTGTTATCATTCAATCAATTGATTAAAAACAAGAAATTATAAACAAATTACACAACTAAATCCTTAAAATATATAATACAAATAAATTTATAGTTGTCCGCGTTTCTGTCAGTCCTGTCACATCACATTTGCATTAAATTAATAATAAAATGCATGCAATACACCTATAAGCACGGAGACGGAGAAAAAGCTGACAGTGCTCAACGATGCATTCTATCATTGAATTGTATGTTTTTCTGAGGACGACAAGTCAGGCCCTGTCACCTTTTTTATAAATGAAAATGTTCGCTTCTGGTTGAATTTCTCCTATTTGACAGTGTTTATAACACCTTGTTAATACATTTTACAGCATATTGTAGAATTAACTATCACAAACTGATCAACTGTAACGTAATGCACTGAACTGTGATGTATGGTAGACATAATTTATATAGCTGTAGAAAATCTAATACTTTATTGGGTCATTTGTTGTATTATTACCACAGCTACTCTAATTATAGAGTAATTATTTAATACTACAACAGATTAAAACTTTACAATATTCAAAAACACTATAATATTTACTACAAATGACTATTGTTTTTTTATGTGGGCTTTTATTAATTAGTCATTTATTAAGCCTCATGTTGCTTAATGGCCGATTGAATGAAAAATTCTACTTTATACAATGCAAATTTTTTATATTTGCGTTAAAGGACTGGAAAATATTTTCTTCTCTTATTCATCTCTGACTCTAGAATGAGTGGAGGGCCAGTCTGTCTGTAGTGCAGGTGGAGAAAGCAGAGGACGAACAGCTCATCGGTTCCCTAGTGCAGGCGGTCCAACAGCCCATGCGCAGGCTCTTCAGTGTGCTGTCCTGGGAGGACACTCTAGAAAAGGTCTGAAATATAGTTCATGTCCAGTGATTATTCATGTCCAAGAGTAACTATATTTTATTACATGTTAAAAAAAAAAAAAAAAATGAATCAGCTGCTGTTTTTGTGACGCAGATCAATGAACTGGGAAACCCAAAGACAAGAAAAACCAAAGATGTTCCCATGTTTTTTGAGGTGGGTAAACATTAGAGTTACAGTCACTGGCCATTTTATTAGGTATTCGTGATTGCTAACAATTGTTCATGCAAATCACATAGCAGCAAAAAATGCATTTATGCACAGAGATGGATGTTCTGCTAAAGTTCAAAATAAATATCAGATCGGCAATAAGTCATTTTATATACATTTAATTTAATAATTTAATATAAACATTTAATAATAAATGTTGCCTTGTTGTTGGTACCGGACGGGCTGTTCTAACTTCTGAGTATTTCACAAATGTTGAGTCTGCTGTGAATTTACAGAGACTAGTAAAGATATGTGGGCAAAACCGATAGAAAGGCAAAGGTTGCAGTACTAAAAAAACTACTGGTTACAACTGAGGTCTACAGAAGAGCATCTCTGGATGCATAATATGCCTCCAACTTTGAAGCAGATGAGCAACAGCAGCAAAGTCCACACCGATCCCATTCTTAGCTAAAAAACAGAAAACAAGGCTACGATTCAGATTTGTGCACAAAAATTGAACAACAGATTGAACATAAAATTGAAAATAATTTCCTGGTCTACTGAGTCTCAATTTCTGCTGAGACAGTCAGATGGTAGGGTTAGAATTAGGTGTAACCAACGTAAAATCATGTATCTGCATTGTAATAAAGATATTGTTCACCCCAAATGAAAATGTATTCACCATTTACACTCCCTCTTGTGGTTCCAACCAATTATGACAACTTACTTTTTTCCACTTACCACAAAAGAAGATATTTTTTAAATTGTTGGATATTGATAGCACTTTGAAGAAAAAAATACTATGTTAGTCAACAATTTGCAACTTTTTTCAAAATGTATATATTTTTTGTTTTTTAGAAGACAGAAACTCAAACATGTTTCGTACAAGTGGAGAGTCAGTAAATGATGAACTAAGAATTTTCATTTTTAGGTAAACTAACCTTTTAATGGTTCATGGCTGCTGCTGGTAGTTTTATGGTGTGTGTGTGGGATATTTATAGGCACACTTTGCTACCAGTTGTACATTGTTTATACAGAGTATTATTGCTGCCATGTCAATCTATTTATGATGACCATAGTAGATCTTGTTATGGCTACTTCCAGCAGTATAACAAAGCATGTCACGAAGCTCAAATCATCACAAACTGGATTTCTGAGCATGACAATAAGTTCATTGCTGAAATAACCTACACAAATCTCATAATCATTACCAAAATCTCATATTATTTTGTTCATGCATGGTTTCAGCATTATGTAAATTGTTGTTCTTTAGGTGACGGAAGTTGCAAAGGCTGTGATGGATGCTGGAGAGGAAATGACTGTGGATCTAATAGCAAAATTAATAAAATTCCATCTTCTGATCATCAAAAACACTGACGTTACAAGGAGGGCCTCTGAGCAAAAAGTGAGACTGATTTAAAAAAGATTGCAATTTGTTATAGTATATTGTGTCATTATTCTTTATGATGAAGAAATTTACACTGGATTTCTGCTGTATAATACAAAACAACTTTCTGCACACTGATAACTGATAGTGTTTAAATTATTGAGAATAATAGTGTATGCAACAAATATCTAAAACAGGCATGTCCAAGCTCGGTCCTGGAGGGCCAGTGTCCTGCAAAGTTTAGTTCCAACCCCAGTCAGACACACCTGGGCTAGCTAATCAAGTTCTTACCAGGCTTTCTAGAAACATCTTTGCAGGTGTGTTGAGGCAAGTTGGAGCTAAAATCTGCAGGTCATCGGCCCTCCAGGATCAAGTTTGGACACCCCTGATCTATAACATGCCTGAGAAGTTATGTTTTTCTTTAATTGAGTTAAAGATTACATATTTATTTAGCAATAAATTAATTCTAATCTACAGTAGAAGAGTGTGCTTATGTTTTTTTTATTAACTATTTCTTAGATATATAGTAACACAGAATATGAATATTTCAGGCCGTAGAGGAGAATGCTCATGTTAAAGTAGGACTGAATTCTGCCAATAAAGATCAGGGAGGTAAAGGAGCAGCAAAGGGGAAAAAAGTGGCTGACATTCCAGTTCCAACCAAAGACACCAAACTCAAACGCAGGGGGGAGGAGGAAAACACAATCAAATATATAGGTGAGGCATGACCACAGTTAACTAACCACCTTTATCAAAAAAACAAGTCTGGTTTTGCATTGTTTATAGTGTTTTAATGTTCTCTTTAAACATGTCTGTCTAGATGATGAGCCTGATGATGGTCCACAGCAATACATCCTGATAGTGGGATTCTATGAACCCCTTCTGATTGCAGTGCTGGACTCAATGGGTATCCATGTGTCCAATGTTATTAAACTGGGTTTACAGAGAGATGAACATTCAGAGGCTCTAGAGGACACAGAGGCAGAGGAGGATCACCAGTCAAATGAAGACCAGGGCAAGATATTGTTTTTACATATATATGTTCTGTTATAAATAACACAGTGCATGGAGAATGCTGGATTTGGTATTGTGATGTAGTTGAGAAGGCTATTTTACATTTGTGTGCATTTAAAAGATTCTCATTTTAACATTTCATGTGTACAGAAGTTGAGACTCTGAAGCAAAAAAGACAGCAGGAGCTAGATGTTTTCTGGAAGCAGTTGGATCAAGTCTTGAACAGTGAGAATATGGGATCCAGACTCAGTCATGTGGCCAGGTTGAACTATTGTGTGAAGAGCCAGCTGCTACCCCAGGCTAAGTGTAACACTGAAGCAATGGAAAATAGAGATCAAGTACACATTTTTTGAACCACATACACTGTTAAAAAAGTTCTAAAAGCTGTTTTTTGCAGCAATGCCATGGAATCCATTTTGATTCCCAAATGAACCTTTCAGTCAGAGTTCTTAAAAGAACAAGAACATTTAAATGATCTAAAGGCCCTTTTTCAACTTTGAAACCATTTGTGGAATGAAAATATTCTATAGATGTCAATGAAACCGCAATTGCCAATAAATAAAGCTTATATATGATTTTATAATAACAATAATTAATTTTGTTGCAATGAGTTAAGCCCTTCTCCAGATCATTGTATGTGAAGTAATACAGACATTTCTACATTATGACGTTTTGATTCCATCTGTCATCCTCTACTGTCTGTAGCTGGCATTTGGAGCTGCTATATTTGAAGGGGTGGCATGTTTGGTGTATGACAGCCTGGACTGGAGGAGACAGTACTGCCATTATCTCAGCAGCATGAGGCTGATTCAAGTGCCAGCAGCCTGCAAATCCGGCAGTCCCATCCAGCAGTCCCGACCACAGAGCTCCACTGAGGTATACAACCACCGTTACTAGTAGTAGTGCTGGTAACTTATAATGTAATCTAATGTGAATTTATATTGTGCACTTTATTGTGTATGTACACCCAAAGCGCTTCACAATCGTAAGGTGGGGTTTGTCTCTCCATACCACCACCATTGTGCAGCATCCACTTGGATGATGTGACGGCAACCACAGGACAATGGTGCTAGTGCACTCACCACACATCAGCTATTAATGGAGTGGAGAGACATAGAGACAAATTTGGTGGATGGGGATGATTGGGAGGCCACGATTGGTAAGGGCAGATGGAGAGAATTTGGCCAGGACACCAGGTTTACACCCCTACTCTTTACAAGAAGTGCCATGGGATATTTAATGACCACAAAGAACCTCAGTTTAACATCTCATCCCAAAGACAACAGCACCCACTGGCAGTAAAGTGTCCCCTTCACTTTACTGAGGCATTAGGACTCTCACAGACTGCAGGTTGAGTGCCCCCTGCTGGCCTCACTAACACCACTTCCAACAGCAACCTTGTTTTGCAATGTGGTCCCCTATCTAAGTACTGACCAGGCTCAGCTTAGCTTCAGTGAGTAACCGGTCTTGGGCTGCAGGGTGACATGGCTGATTAGACATTTCTCAGATTACTTGGCAGGATGTACTTGTTTCTTGTTGCTGATATTTGAAATTGATTATGTTTTAGGTTGTACAAACACCAAGGAAGAAAGTAGCGTCAGAGGAAGATCCTGGTATAAGACAAGGTACACTGATTCTCAACTTTGGTTTATATAGTACTTGATTAACAATTAATACATGTTAATACATGGCCACACTGGTGATTAAATCCTAAAGGTCAAAACAATAAAAGTGGAATGCAGCTTTAATTATTTTCCATGTGTTAGAATTAGACCTGTTTATGTATATGTATATACGTTATGTCATCTTTAAATTGTAAAAGCAAAACTCAAAAAATAAATATTCAAAAAAAAAAAAAGAATTTGACCTGTTTAATTTTAACTAGTAAAAATAATGACTATCATTCACATTTTTTAAACACAGTTAATAGAAGACAGCCATTACAAAGTAATTTAGTGTAACAATAGTTTTTATATCAAAACATTTGACAGGCATGTTTAGAACAAGAAAGACTTTAATAAACTCAAATTTATTATGACACTGATTAAATGTAATTACAAACTTAATGTTGGGATTTTTAATAATTTCAATAAAGAATCATTTAGTATGTTTGCTTATAATCGTTCATTCAATTTCCTTCGGCTTAGTCCCTTTATTCATTAAGGAATTACCACAGTGGAAGTAACCACCAACTTATCCAACATATGTTTTACACAGCGGATGCTCTTCCAGCTGCAACCCAGTACTGGATCATACACTCATTCACACACATACACTATGGCCAATTTAGTTTATTCAATTCACCTATAGCGCATGTCTTTGGATTGTGAACCCACGTGAACATGGGGAGAACATGCAAACTCCACACAGAAATGCCAACTGATCCAGCTGGGACTCGAACCAGCTACTTTCTTGCTGTGAGGTGACGGTGCTTACCACTGAGCCACCGTGTCGCCTTACTTATACTCATTGATATGTTTTTCATTTACATCGAATGATGATAGAACTTTGATTTACAGATATTTGGATGTTCTTCTTGCATTTTTTAATTTTTCATATGATACAGACACAAAATTGTATTATTTATTAAATTAAATGAAACTTAACCATTGTGTTTCTTTCACAGAACCAGAATCTCCTGTTCTGAGCACAGAGGTTGATATGAGATACTACTGTGACCTACTGAACAGGGTTCCTGCTGAAATCACATCTGTACCACTTATATTACACTGCATGCTGGAGCAGGTGAGGGAAATTTTACAATGACAACAATCGACTTCAAAGAGATATATTTTCAATGCATTGAGAATGTGAGTGCACAAAATAAAGTCCAAAGAGCTTTATATCTAATCATAAAACTAAGCTGCAACATCTGTGCACTGGCTTTATGATCAAATGGGTAAACATGCAATACTAGAGACACACTGTTCACAAGTGATTTCTTTGAAAATGTGGCTGGTAAACTTGTCCTGTGACTTCCTGTGTGATGTTTAGGTTTTAGCCTCAGAACAGGAAACCAAAGCAGGATTGTGTGATTCAGAGGAGCGCTTTAATAGATCAGACCAAGATATCATGAGTTACATGCTCTCATCTGTGCTGAGTCTGCCACAGGACGAAGAGCAAAAGAAGGTAAATAAATTGCCTAAATGAATCTCATTATTAGTACAACAACCATAACAAATAAAAGTGGGTTTCAAAATCGATCTATAATTGCCATAAAATCTATTTGTGCAATGGCAGGAATTAATGAAGGATCTAGGGATGAAGGACAGCTCCATAAGTACTAATCAGAAATGCAGAAACACTCTCCTAATCAATCACCATGATGAGAGAGCAAGGAGACTCCAACCACTTCCTGTGAGCATGTGAATGCACAAAATGACATTATAAAAATGAATACGAGCCCTGTTTACATCTATTAAGATTCACTTTCGCCAGTTGTGAACAAAACCAGATGCTAATAGGGTCTAAAATTGCTTGAGCTTATAGTTTTTTTATCAACTACACTGTAAAAAACAACAACTCAAAATTGTAAGGCAACTTGCTGCAGAGCTTATTTCAGTTGACTTCACTTTCAACCCAAGTACTGCACCTGACTCAATTTAAGTTGAGTAAGCTCAAAAGGTTGGTTGAAGCTAATGCTGGTTGCCTTAAAATTTTAAGTTGAGTCAACTTTTTTTTTTTTTTACAGTGTATCAGATGTAGTTGAAATCATATTTGATCAAATTGCTATCATATGAAAAGCGTAAATTGAACAGTTGAACAGCCACAAAAGGTCACCTCTTCTCCACCTGCTGACCTAACATGGTTGGTATTGGACATGTTGTGAGAGTGCGCCAGACTAGTTATTCTACTATGTTGTGGTGAACCAAAACACAAAGTAATATGAGCAGCTTAATAGTGCAACAACTCATGCTTTGCATTGAGCCCTCTTATGAAAGTGAAATATGGCGTGAAAACTTTGAGCACAAATGCTCAGAAGAATGCATGGTATACTAGTTGGAAACAGTAATAAGTCTCAAATGAAAATGAATTTAATGCAAGATGTAAACAGGGCTTTGCTTGCAAACACAAATGTCAACGATACATGTTTGAAAGGACATTCAAAAGTTTGTTTCTTGAATACACTGATTCTATTTTAACCCTACTGCAATATATTTAATATGCAAATTTCGAAGGCCTTAAAATTTTCAACATGATTAAAACATTTTTGAAAAACCTGATGATGAATGTGATCTGCTTCATGCCTCCTGTTTACCAGTTGACAGTTTATGCTATCATGCTAAAAGGCTTTGAGTATCATTCTATTACAGCCCTCAGTTATTGATACATTACATGTGCTTTACTGATTTGAATGCAGGAATAATACGTTTTATCATTGGTACATTTCTCCTGATCATTCGTTGAGTCGCTACATTAAATTGCACATTTTAGATTAGGGTTAAATTGGGGTCATTAAAAGAATAGGAGCTCCATATTTTTTTATAATAAATGATAAAGAGTGATGCAACAAATATAATGCTAAACATAAATACATATGCAAGGTGCAATACACGGTTTAAAAAAAAAGGTATTTGTGTGTATGTTAGGCTTAAAGCAGGCATATTTAGCTCTCAAATGTAAAGGGTGTGCAAATCCATATGAATACTATGGGTAAATGAATTCCTCAGGTCCTGGATGACTTTGATGTAATCAAAACTGAAGCAGACATCATGAAACAAAGCCATGAGTGGACCAGCCTGATGTCTAGACATACAGAAAGCACTACTGATCGACTGACCAGAGCACAGGAACTACTGCACTTCTGCACTGATGGTGAGGAGAAAAAAAAATAAACGGTTTATTATTATTATTATTAAATGTATCTATATTTCCAGAGTCTACAAGCTGGTCTGAACTTCAGAGGCTTCTACAACTGTTTGTGTTTGAGAGCATGCCTTTAACTACAGTCGACGAGAGTGGCTGTATTAACAGATCTCAATCACACCCTCCAAACCCCACACCATGGGACAAACCTTTTGAATTCGCCAAACAGCTCTACTGGAGCAAAAACAGGATAGCAGGTTTGTACAGATTGTACACCCCCTATTTTGATTGGCTAGTTTGACAGGAAAGCTGTGTGCCCATTAATATAAAGTTCTGCATGTGCGTTTGAAAGCTTGCATACTTTAATTAGGTATTTAGGACAAAAAATCTTAAATACTCAGTACATATCAAAGTAGGGCGACATGGTGGCTTAGTAGTTAGCACTGTTGCCTCACAGCAAAAAGGTTGCTGACTAGAGTCCCGGCTGGGTCAGTTGGCATTTTTGTGTGGAGTTTACATGTTCTCTACGTGTTCACATGGGTTTTCTCTGGGTGCTCTGCTTTCCCGCACAGTTCAAAGACATGCAGTATAGGTGGACTGAATAAACTAAATTGGCCATAGTGTATGTGTGTGAATGTGAGAGTGTTTGGATGTTTCCCAGTACTGGGTTGCAGCTGGAGGCGCATCCGCTGTGTAAAACATATGCTGGATAAGTTGGTGGTTCATTCCGCTGTGGCGACCCCTGATGAATAAAGGAACTAAGCCGAAGGAAAACGAGTGAATGCATATCAAAGTATTTGCAATAAAAGGCAAAGAAATAGTGACTACATAACAAATAGAGTCAATCACACTGGTGCAGTGCGACATTTAGGTAGAATTTGTCAAAATAAATACATTTGATTTAAAACTATATAAAAAAGAAAATAAATTTGTGATAAAATGATGTAAACAGTACCAAGTTCTTATTGATGCTGTCTGGAACTTCAGTAAAAATGAAAGTTCATCTAATTGTACATAACTTTGGGTTGAGAAGGAAAGTAATGCAAAAAAAGACAACTTAGCACTGTACGCTGTCTTCAGAGCATCTTTACACTGTAAAAATGCTCCTTTTACTTAGATTTTTTGTCTTGTTTCTAGTCTATATATCTAAAAATTCTTAAATCAAGAAGAATTTTCTAGACAAGCAAATCATATTGTCTTGTTTTAGGAAATAATAATCCGAAATTAAGTGAGATTTTCCTTAAAACAAGCAAAATAATCATTTATCAAAAGGAAAAACTAGATTATTTTTCTTACCCCATTGGAAGATTATTTTGCTTGTTTTAAAGAAAAACATCTAATTTTGGCATATTATTTCTTAAACAAGGCAATATGTTTTGCTTGCCTAGAAAATGTTTCTTGATTAAAGAATTTTTTAGATATTTGGACTAAAAAGAAGACAAAAAATAAAAGAAAAGCATTTTTTTGCAGTGTATGATTTTGTTTCGTCATAGTCCTGCATTTTCCTCTTTTGTTATTTATCTAATGCAGACTTTAACATGATCCTAAACGTGATCCTCTGTGGAGGTGGAGTTTAGCCACATAATTACATAATAAATACGCACATTCCACAACCTGTTGTTTGTGACCCCTTTAAATACAAAACAAATATTTGACAAATCTTTAAAGCCTTTTTCCATTTTTTTATTTTATAGGATCAGCAAAACGCAGTGCTGAGAATGATGAACAAATGGTATGATTAATGTTTTGAAACCAAAAGTTGACATTTCTATAAATACACTACACATTTATCTCTGCACTATCATGAGAAATCAATTGATTTATAATATCCTATAAACTGATTATAAAAAGGGTAATGAAGTGACCCTGACAGACCTCCAGGAGACACTGATTCGCCAACTGGAAGACTATAACTTTGCAGAGAAGCACAGTGCTGATGTTTTTCCCCAGGTAACAATTTTCAAAACACTATTTTTAATATTACTTTTAAAATCTATAAAAAAATTAATTACACATGAGTGTTTCTCTTTCAGGTCCTCCAATCTGCTTCTGAAATATATAGATGTGTGGACACATTTCAGTGTAGCAGAGACAACGCCATATATGTCATCTGCCACAATCCAATGAGCCCACAGAGGAGCTGCAAAGAATTCTGGGAAGGATCACTTCACACAGATGTGGGCTTCAGGTACTTTCTCTCTTCTTTGACATTACAAAATTATTTCAAAATTGATTTGCTATGTAATGACAATTTAGAATTAATTAGAATTTGAATAAATAATTTCTAATAACTAATTCATATTCTAAGAAATAATAATAGTACATACATTTTTAATATTTATTTTGCAAGATACAAGTATTCCTGTTGAACTGCAATTTTTAAAGGCTTAAATAGGCAGGTTAGGTTTATTGGGAAGGTCAGTAGTTTGTTCAGCAGCCCAAAAAAAAAAAAAAAAATCTTATGGAGCTAATTATCCATATCATATTGACATGGCAGTTAAAATAATATATTCATATATTTTTAATCCCAGCTAAACTAAAAGAAATAAGTCTTTCTCCAGAAGAAAAATATAATGCTATTTTTCTGTTCTGTTAAACATCAGATTTGAGAAATCTTTGACAAAGAATAAAAATTTTAATCTAAAATCTCACAGAACATAATTTGTATCATAATTTTTTTTTATATTATATTATATTTTTATTTTGACCTTAAACATGACCCAAGATTCACTCTTGTTACAGTTAGAGGAGATGGAGGTGTAGAATTTGTTAGGCTTAACTCTATAATGAATGATGCCGATGTACTACTTTATACTGAATTTATATTCTTAAAGGAACTACTTGGAATATGTGGCTGATTCAATCAGTGACTGGACCAAGCAGGAAGAGGAAAAATGGCAGATGGAGCAGGAAAAGAAAGTGTCAGAAAGATCTCCAATACAATCCCCTTTGGAAACCAACAGGATAAGAGGCAACATATTCATACCTAACACCTAATATGCTAGCCTGAGCCAGATCAAACATAATATATATATATTAGATATTTGAAAATGTTATTGTGAATTGGGTTGTGTTATAATTGTTTCCTTTTAGACTCTCCAGTTTCAGACACATGTGAACCATATATAAGAGAAGACTCTCTTAAAGTGAGCTGTTTACCTTAACATTTAAGTTTACACAGATTTTCAGTTTTCATGCCTTTACTTTAGGCCTCATTCTCATGTATTTACTGTAGGCATGGAAAATCGAGCAGGAAAGATTAAGGGAAGAGGAGCAATCCAAAAAGGCAAAGAAAGAAAAAGGAGGAAAAGCAACACCAAAAGTAGAAGAGAGGATTGACTCTGTAAAGGAGAAGAAGAAGACGATATCAGCAAGAAAAAGCAGAGACAACATGTCCAAAACACCCAGCTCAGCTACAATGTCTAAAGAAAAGGCCAGAGACTTTCAAGAGATGTCACAAGAACCAGCAAACAATGATGTATGAAAAATATGTAAAACATTTCTAGTATATCAATTTGAAATGGTTGAATCATTGTATACTTTCCACAGGTATTCACAGGCTACAGTTTAAATGGGAAACTGGTGCGAATCATTGGTAAGGTTGAGTCTCTGTATCCCTGTGATGGAGCCCAAATAGATGTGGAGAGCTTTGGCTTTACTCAAGGTTTGAGATCAGGAAAAACTAACATGTACAAACATAAATGTGTTTTTAGAGCTAGTAATTGAAAGCTTTTGTTTATATCTTTCTTACATGATTGTTTTCCTTCATTAGGGTTGACACAAATGAAAGTATGTGTGAAGAAAGATGGCCATCACTTCTACACACACATTTCAGAGAGAAAAATGGATAGTAAACTAAAAGAGGTTGACATGTTCAGTAAACAAGGTATTGATGTGACATTATTTAAAAATAATATATACATATAAGATGTATATTTTATTGTATTTACTGGTCACTTTATTGGGTTAACCTGTACAACTGCTCATTGGTGCAAATTTCTAATTAGTTCAGATGATCTGCTGAAGCAAACCGAGCATTGGGCATTGTTGTTGTATGTTCGAGTATTTCAGAAATTGCTGTTCTACTCAAATTTTCACGCACCACCATCTTTTTTACAGAAAGATGTTTGCAACATAAATGCTCAATACTCAAATCTGCAGCAACTGTATGATTCTTTCTTGTCCATATGCACCACAAAATACATGTTTTCTGCACCTTGTTGAATTGAAGCCTCAAAAAAATGAAAGCAGTTCTGAAGCCAAATAAGGGTTTAACCCTGTAATATCAAAGTGTATCTAATAAAGTGGCTTATTTGCATATTTATTTACACATATTGATTTGCCCAATTGTGCTGCTTTTGGAGTTGAAGCAGATTATGAGAGAGAGAGAATTGGCTCTTTTTATGCTGTTCTGGCCAATGGCATTCAGCTTTCCTGCAGTCTGAGCAGTCCAAATAAAACAAGAGGACAAACTCTCCAACCTAATTTGTCCAATGTCTTCTGTATAGACCAGCAACTACAGGAACAGGTGACTGGACAATGAATAATAACGCCAAATGTTGGTTAGTTTAGCATGCAATTAATTTTAATTAAGCTGTTGCTGATTATCTAAATATTTATTTTCTCTCTTGAAAGATGTGTGTTTCTGAGGTACCTGAAGTACAGTGTGAGTCTGTAGATGATTCATATCATTTACCATTCCTCAATCTGTATGTATCTCTTCCTAATGGACTCATCCTGCAATTTGATTTTGATGATTCAGTGGGTGAGCCGTTTTTTTTTATTTTCTTTCTGCATAAATAACTTCAGTATGTTAAATGATGCAAAATAATTTGTTTTTTTTTATCTGCACCGTGTCCTATTTCTATGAATAAAAATTCACATTTTTATAGGAAATATTTTCATATTTCAAGTTATAGATTCTTATTTAGTTCATGATTTTTTAACAAAAAATGTAAAACATTTTGGGTTTTATTGTAACTATCTAAGCGCAAAAAAAAAAAAAAGTACAGTTTGCACTGTGGTGCATGGTAAGACAGGCTTGAGCTTTTGCTCTTCATGAGTTATGGTTGGGTGTGTTTTGAGCATAATGTGCATTAAACCAATTAGAGTCTTATCTCCCACTCCCTTTAAGAGTCAGTTGTGTTGCGCCATAGTGCATTTGCTATTTACATGGCAGACTTTGTTAGTGAACAAACTAAACGCTTCATTAGCAAGAAAACAGTTAAACAGACCATCTGCAGCAAGGATAAAGAACGAGCCTCCTCCATTCGGCCTCTTTGCTTTCTCTTTACTTTTAGTCTTTACCTTACTCCTTTACCTTCGTGGATAAGACAATGGTGTTGTACGCACTCATCTGAAGACATCTATTAGCCTACATATTTAATTTCATTTGTTAAGTGCAAAGATTTGTTTCAAAACTATTTCTAAATTCAGTTCTAATTTTTAGCAAACGGATAAATGAGCAATATGAAGTGTGGTCAAAAAACAAAGTTATATCCAAACACACTCCCTATTCTTATGCCCCATATGGGGATGCAGTCTCAAAAACCAGACAGGTGGACAAACTTTTTTATTAAAACAAATATAAATATGCGTATAATAAATAATAATGCTAATAATAATAACATTATAAAAATGCTAATTGTCATGAATAGACTGAAAAATGCACCCTGACACGAAGGCATGGAGGTAGTGTTTTTTATATCTATGTAGTAAGTAATATTTTAATAACAATAATAATATTGTAACATTTTTGTCCTTAGCATTAAAATGTATAAAATATATACTAAATATTTTTCTCTCTGCGCTGGACCAGCTTTTTCTTGGTCAAAGGCGCAGTCTATTTCAGTTTCTCAAAATAGCAACACTCCAACATTGCGCCTTAACACGCCTCCTTTATAAACCGGCACACCCATGAGTCCTCAAAGTAGCACAAATGGATTTGCTATTTAAACAATGTGGCGCAAAATGTGACAACTAGGGTTTGAAAATAGCAAAAAAAATCGGGCAAAATACACCTTGCGCCGGGTGTATGATAGGGCCCTTTATGTGTTTTAAAATACAAAATTTTGCAAAGTACTTACAGTTTTTTTTTTTTAAATGATAATGCAAATCACTTGTTTTGGCTAATACTTAATGACTAAAACAACAATAGTGTACTACTACAGCCCTATGAGTTTGCAAAGTGGTATAGACAACTACTAGCCTTACATAAATAATAGTTTTTTTCTTGTCATTTTGAAAATCATTTGGACAAGGAATATTTTGTCAACAAAATCACCTATACTGGCGTCACGGTGGCGCAATGGGTAGCAAGATCGCCTCATAGCAAGAAACTGGTTCGAGCCCCGGCTGGGCCATTTGGCAATTGTGTGTGGAGTTTGCATGTTCTCACCGTGTTGGCGTGGGTTTCCTCCGGGTGCTCTGGTTTCTCCCACAGTTCAAAGACATGCGCTACAGGTGAATTGAATAAGTTAAATTGGCCAAAGTGTATCTGTGTGAAAGAGTGTGTATGGGTGCTTCCCAGTATTGGGTTGTGGCTGGAAGGGCATCCACTACGTAAAACATATGCTGGATATGTTGGCGGTCCATTCCACTGTGGCGACCCCTGATTAATAAAGAGACTAAGCTGAAAAGATGAATGAATTTATTAATTAGTCACCTATACTAAAAAACTGTTTTAGCACATTTAGCGCATTGTTTCATGTGAGTTTTAACATATCTTGTTTAAAAAAATAAATAACACTACAAAATTCCGCAAAACATGTAATTTCTACATGCAGTTTATATTTTATAAAAGACCATCTTTCTGAGCTTATCCTAGAACCAGCATTTAAACACATCTATGCAGTTTAATTTGTGGTTTCCTTCTTTCAGTACAGAGAGCAGCTCTGGTCTTATCTGTGTTTTCAGATGGGGAATCTTGTGTCCGATCTTTGCTGATACGACAGAGATTGTATAATGCAGGCTCTAGTTCAGACCTCAGCACACACACTGATGTCTCCAGAGTCATTACCAGCAGAGGGACTGTTATCATACACAAGATAGATGGATCTACTGAGGTATTCACACACTCACATACACACATAATAAAGCACATGAATAAGCACTAATAAAATCACAGCCTTATCAAGGACATATATAGTATATTTAAGTGCATTTGTGTGTGCTCCAGGTGCTGTTTGCAGATGGTACAGTCAGTACAAGTCCAGATTCTATACCAGTGTGTGTGTTGGTTCCACATCTAATTTTAAAGGAACCGGAGCCTGTCAAAGAACTGGACATCAAAGACACTAAAGACAAAAAAGGTACCTTAAACAAATCCTATAGGAAACCGAATGTGTATATATACTTCTGTTCCACATTTCTCATTTGGAATGCAAATAAAAAGATTGTCATTTTTTTTTTGCATAGCTGTGGATAAAAGGCAATATGATTAGCCCTCTTGTGAAATTTAACTATTTTTCACATATTTGTGATGCTTAACAGAGCAAGGGGATTTTCACATTATTTACTATAATATTTTTTCCTATGGAGAAACTCTTGTTATGTTTAATCCATCTCATTTTGTTTGGCTGGAATAAAAGCAGGTAAAATTAAAAATCAAAGAAAAAATCTTTATTCTTTTGCCCCATTATTTGTATCATTATCATTATTTTTAGTATTAACAAACCACATTTGTCCAATGACTTGCCTGATTAGCCATTTAATACTAGTATCTTGCTAAATAACTTGAAAAAACTCAGTACTGTCATCATGGCAAAGTCTAAAGAAATTAATTTCAATTTATGTGTCAATTTCATGTAACAACTTTCATTCGCAGGCAAGCCTGATTCCAAGGTGAATGCAGAAGAAGAACAACAAAAGCCTGTAGAAAATGAAAAACCAAACTACTATCTCGAGGTAAGCGGGGGCTCTTGGATGACTACTATTCCCTCCGGTCTCAGAGTCGCCTCTAAAGCAGGCAAGAAAGTCGAAGTGCCACCTATACAAGCCTATCAGGCTACAGACCCCTTCAGCGGGACAGTAAGTGTATCATCAATAAATGTAACATCTGCTTTCTCGTCAATTGGTGACTGCTATAATGCAAATGCTACATGCATTCTAATTCTGTATAGGTGGTGGTCACAAGAGAGGACAACGTGCTGTCTGTGCTGAAGAAAGACGCATCTGTGATTGTAGACCATGCAGATGGAACGCGAATTACCACCTTTTACCAGCAGGGTAAGCCACAACATCTGAGCTCAGGTGCAGGAGTCTCTTATTAATGGGGTTTGCCATAGGCAAAGCTCATTAATGGGGTTTGCCATAGGCAAAGTCCATTCTTACAATTGTGCTGGTTTATTATTATTCTTCTTCCATCTTCCGTGCGCTTTTTCGGCGCGTAACTAGTCCCGCAGCTTTCGTCCCAGACCCTTGAAAGTGGTGTCAAATCGTCCGGTTTTATCGGGAATGGTGTGCTATGACTTTTGTAAGGGGTCGGGGGTTTTTTGGCCCCGCAGGGGCCAAAAAACCCCCCCAAAAATCCCATAGACTTAACATTGAGCCGAACTTTGACGACTCACAGCGCCGCGTGTGAATTTCATAGAAATATGGGATTCACAGCATCTGTAGGGGGTTGCAGCCTAAGTGAGAACATACCTTGCAAGGGGGTAAAAGTTGCACCCCTGGGGCTCTAGGACGTCCCAAAGTGCTCCCATTGACTTACATTGTCCCCATTGACTCCCATTCATTTTTCTAGAACAGCACTAACGCCCCCGCGAAATGGGACGACCTTTAAAGCGTTATAGCGCCAAGTGTGAAATTCGTAGAAATATGGGATTCGCAACATCTGTAGGGGGTTGCAGCCTGTATGAGAACATACCCCAAAAGGGGGTATAAGTTGTACCCCTCGGGAGCTAGGACGTCCCAAAGGGGTCCCCATTGACTTTACATTGCCCATTGACTCCCATTCATTTCTTGACTCACATGTCAATCACAGTACATAGCAGTGTCATACAGACTTGGGGGTGGGCTCATTTGACTCAGGCAACCAATCAGCATCTCATTATGATTTTGAAGCTCACAAGTCACGCCCCCCCAAACCACTTAAAGACCCCTAATAAGTGCCCCATTGACTTAACATGGGGTGGGATGTCCCATTGCAGATCCCATTGACTTCCATTATAAAGGTCACACATCTATAACATTACATAGGAGTGTCATAGAGACACGGGGGTGGGCTCATTTGACTCAGACAACCAATCAGCATCTCAGTATGATAATGAAGCTCACAAGCCACGCCCCCAAACTGGTCCCATAGACTGCCATTATAACTGGCCTACATGCATATCTTTGCTTAGCAGTGTCCTGTTGACTTGGGGGATGGCTCATCTGACTCAGACAACCAATGAGCATCTCAATATGATAATGAATCTCACAAGCCACGCCCCCAAACTGGTCCCATAGACTGCCATTATAACTGCTCTACATGCATATCTTTGCTTAGCAGTGTCCTATTGACTTGGGGGATGGCTCATCTGACTCAGACAACCAATGAGCATCTCAATATGATAATGAAGCTCACAAGCCACGCCCCCAAATTGATCCCATAGACTTCTATTATAATTGGGCTAGATGCATATCTTTGCATTGCAGTGTCATACAGGCTTAGGGGTTGGCTCATTGGACCCAGACAACCAATGAGCATCTCAATATGGTAATGAAGCTCACAAGCCACGCCCCCAAACTGGTCCCATAGACTGCCATTATAACTGGCCTACATGCATATCTTTGCTTAGCAGTGTCCTGTTGACTTGGGGGATGGCTCATCTGACTCAGACAACCAATGAGCATCTCAATATGATAATGAAGCTCACAAGCCACGCCCCCAAACTGGTCCCATAGACTGCCATTATAACTGCCCTACATGCATATCTTTGCTTAGCAGTGTCCTATTGACTTGGGGGATGGCTCATCTGACTCAGACAACCAATGAGCTTTTCAATATGATAATGAAGCTCACAAGCCACGCCCCCAAACTGGTCCCATAGACTGCCATTGTAACTGGCCTACATGTATATCTTTGCTTGGCAGTGTCCTATTGACTTGGGGGTTGGCTCATTTGACTTGGACAGCCAACCACATTCAAGTTCACTCTGTAACCTCGCCCATAGCAACAAAACAGAGTACCCTAGCAACCATTCATCAACAGCTATATCTCGGCATCAGAACATCGTAGAGACTTGGGGATTGGCTCGTTTGACTCATGCTAGCAAACGGAACTTCCTATATGCTACACATGCTAGCAGTGACTAGCTACATGCTAATATTGACTAGCCAAGTACTGTAACTTGCTAGAAATGCTCACTAAGTATAAATATTTCATCAGGCATGTATGTGAGGCTTGCCTAGTAACCACCCAGGGTACCCTAGCAACTGCCTAGCAACCACCCAAATTACCCTAGCAACCGCCTAGCAACCACCTAGCAACCGCCTAGTAACGCCTTAGTAAGGGCCTAGCGACCACTCAGGACATCCTAGCAACTGCCTAGCAACGCCTTAGCAACCACTTAGAATACCCTAGCAACCACCTAGCAACACCTTAGCAACCACCTAGCAACACCTTAGCAACCACCTAGCAACCACTCAGAACACCCTAGCAACCGCCTAGCAACCACTCAGAACACCCTAGCAACCGCCTAGCAACGCCTTAGCAACCACTTAGAATACCCTAGCAACCACCTAGCAACACCTTAGCAACCACCTAGCAACCACTTAGGACACCTTAGCAACCGCCTAGCAACACCTTAGCAACCACCTAGCAACCACTCAGAACACCCTAGCAACCGCCTAGCAACCACTCAGGCCACCCTAGCAACTGCCTAGCAACGCCTTAGCAACCACTTAGAATACCCTAGCAACCACCTAGCAACACCTTAGCAACCACCTAGCAACCACTTAGGACACCTTAGCAACCGCCTAGCAACCACCTAGCAACCACTCATGACACCCTAGCAACTGCCTAGCAACACCTTAGCAACCACCTAGCAACCACTCAGAACACCCTAGCAACCGCCTAGCAACACCTTAGCAAACACTTAGCAACCACTTAGAACACCCTAGCAACCACCTAGCAACCACTCAGGACACCCTAGCAACCGCCTAGCAACATCTTAGCTACCACCATTTCTTACCTTTCCAGTGCTATTGCCCAGTTTAGTACCATTTTGTACCCCATCGATTTGCCACGCAAACCCCATTCACATTTCCTTTAGGAAATGTACAATTCTAGTTAGTGCTATGCTCTTTCTGCTTATTATTATGTTTTTCGGTGCGTAACTAGTCCCGCAGCTTTCGTCCCAGACCCTTGAAAGTGGGGTCAAATCGTCCGGTTTTATCAGGAATGGTGTGCTATGACTTTTAAATGCTTTTAAAATGCTTCACTTCTATCAGGGATTTTTCCAAACTCACTTAAAACTGCAGTTGTTAAACCCCTCTTGAAGAAGAGCAATCTGGATAACACCCTATTGAGCAATTACAGGCCAATCTCAAATCTCCCTTTCATTGGCAAAATCATTGAAAAAGTTGTTTTTAACCAGGTTAACAAGTTCTTAAACTTCAGGGGGTGTTTAGACAATTTTCAATCTGGTTTCAGAGCACATCACAGTACAGAGAGCGCTCTTATAAAGATAATCAATGATATACGTCTAAACACAGATTCAGGTAAAATAACAGTGCTGGTATTGTTGGATCTCAGTGCTGCATTTGACACTGTCGATCACAGCATACTTCTGGATAGGCTGGAAAACTGGGTTGGGCTGTCTGGGACAGTCCTCAAATGGTTCAGATCTTACCTTGAAGGGAGAGGTTACTATGTCAGTATAGGTGATCATAGGTCGAGGTGGACACCCATGACATGTGGAGTCCCACAAGGCTCGATTCTGGCACCTCTCCTGTTCAACCTTTACATGCTCCCTCTGAGCCAAATAATGAGAAAGAATCAAATCTCCTACCACAGCTATGCTGATGACACTCAGATCTACCTAGCCTTACTGCCTAATGACTACAGCCCCATTGACACCCTCTGCCAATGTATTGATGAAATTAAAAATTGGATGTGCCAAAACTTTCTTCAGTTAAACAAAGAGAAAACTGAAGTCATTGCGTTTGGGAACAGAGATGAGGTTCTCAAGGTGAATGCGTACCTTGGCTCTAAAGGTCAAACGACAAAAAATAAGGTCAAGAATCTTGGTGTGACGCTGGAGTCAGATCTGAGTTTCAACAGTCATGTCAAAGCAGTCAGTAAATCAGCATACTATCATCTCAAAAACATAGCAAGAATCAGATGCTTTGTTTCTAGTGAAGACTTAGAGAAACTTGTTCATGCTTTTATCAGCAGCAGGGTGGATTACTGTAATGGACTCCTCACTGGTCTTCCCAAAAAGACAGTCAGACAGTTGCAGCTCATCCAGAATGCTGCAGCCAGAATTCTGACCAGAACCAGGAAATCAGAGCACATCACACCTGTCCTCAGGTCTCTACACTGGCTGCCAGTTACATTCAGAATAGATTTTAAAGTATTATTACTGGTCTATAAATCACTAAATGGCCTAGGACCTCAATACATTACAGATATGCTCACTGAATACAAACCTAACAGATCACTCAGATCTTTAGGATCATATAAACTAGAAGTTCCAAGAGTTCAGTCTAAGCAGGGTGAATCTGCCTTCAGCCACTACGCCCCTTGCTGCTGGAATCAGCTTCCAGAAATGATCAGATGTGCTCCAACATTAGGCACATTCAAATCAAGACTGAAAACACATCTGTTTAGCTGTGCCTTTACTGAATGAGCACTGTGCTGCGTCCGACAGATCGCACTATCATGTTTTTCGTTTTCTTTTTCATTCTTTTATAACCTATTTTAACTCATTTTAATTTGTTTTTATCTGTTTTTAATATTTTTTATTGTCTGCATTTTATTTTCCTAAACTTGTCTTTTTTATTCCTGTTTATGTAAAGCACTTTGAATTGCCACTGTGTATGAAATGTGCTATATAAATAAACTTGCCTTGCCTTGCCTTGCCTTTTATAAGGGGTGGGGTTTTTTTTGGCCCCACCCAAAATCCCATTGACTTAACATTGAGCCAAACTTTGACGAATCACAACGCCGACTGTGAATTTCCTAGAAATATGGGATTCACAACAGCTGTAGGGGGTTGCAGCCTAAGTGAGAACATACCCTGCAAGGGGGTATAAGTTGCACCCCTGGGGCTCTAGGACGTCCCAAAGTTCTCCCATTGACTTACATGGGCCCCATTGACTCCCATTCATTTTTCTAGGTGAGCACTAAACGGTTTGCGAAATGGGCCCACCTTTGATGCGTTATAGCATCAAGTGTGAAATTCGTAGAAATATGGGATTCGCAACATCTGTAAGGGGTTGCAGCTTAAGTGAGAACATACCCCGAAAGGGGGTATAAGTTGTACCCCTGGGGTGCTAGGACGTCCCAAAGGTGTCCCCATTGACTTAACATTGCCCATTGACTCCCATTCATTTCTTTACTCACATGTCAATCACATTACATAGCAGTGTCATGCAGACTTAGGGGTTGGCTTATTTGACTCAGGAAACCAATCAGCATCTCAATATTATTTTGAAGCTCACAAGCCACGCCCCCCAAACCATTTAAAGACCCTTAATAAATGCCCCATTGACTTAACATGGGGTGGGACGTCCCATTGCAGATCCCATTGACTTCTATTATAAAGGTCACACATCTATAACATTACATAGGAGTGTCATAGAGACATGGGGGTGGGCTCATTTGACTCGGGCAACCAATCAGCATCCCTGTATGATAAAGCTCACAAGCCACGCCCCCAAATTGATCCCATAGAAATGTGAAGAGAAGTATGTATTCATTATGAGCCTTGGTTGGAAGATCAGCTAAATGGCTTCATAGATAGTAAAACTCAACTGTTTAACTGTTAGGGGAGTTGTAAAATGAGCGTATTGTTCATGTAATGTAATTAATTAACCGGGTCAAAATTATTTTGACCATATCCTCCTGCAGTATCTTACGTAATGCTCAAATCTGATTACAGAAGAGAAAAGAGTGAGAGTGGAAAAAGCTGAATTTGCCACAGTGGTGATGGACTGTGAAGCACGAACGTGTGAAGTTTTTTTTAGTGATGGCACATCTATCAGTGCAACTGCCCAAGGATTTTATAAAGTAAGAGGATGGATGGACAAAATATATCAGATATATAGGAGGGAACTTCATATGTAATGCCTCTTTCTGTGTCTTTAATACAGATTTATCCTCATAGTGGAGGTGTTCTTCATATTGATAAGGATGGTGGAGCTGTGTACTCATCTAAAGCGTCAAAAGAGCAACCAGAAAGAGACCCGACAGGCCAATATGTGATGAACCACAGAGCAGATGTTTTATGTCAAGTAACGGACTCAGAGTGGAATCACTTTCAGGTAGACTGAAGTAATATGTCTGAAAAAAAAAAAATATCTTGCACTAAAAAATGATCATATTTACCTAGTTATGGACAGATCTAAAAAAAATATTTAAAAAGTTTGTATGCAAATGAGGAGACAAAGCAAGGACATAGTTTTGAAAATTTAAAAAAAATTAATTAAATTCCTTATTTTCATGCCAAAAAATTATATACAAATGCAATTACTACATGTTAGAACATGTCGTGATTTAAGTTTAAATTATTATTTTTTATTTATTTTATTTAGTTTTATTTGAGTTTGTAAACTTGTGTGCAGATGTTGAATATATAATATAATAAAACTAATTTTGATGTAAAATATTATTTAAATATAAGTATTTTTAACTGTTTTAATAATAACAGCAACCCTGTATAATAAAAAAATTAAATATTTTCCGTTATTTGGATAAATGGGAAGATTAAGCTGGACTGTGATTATTGCAGTTATCCTGTATAGCTGTGATGAGACTGAATATCAGACGATTAATCGATTAATAGTCTAAAAAGTATATAATTTTTGTAATATTATACAATTATAGTACTTATTAAGATATCATTTTAGTATCATTTTAAGTTAAATAAATTTATTGTGCTTCTGTTTTTTTTTTTTAATATTTCTTAATTTTAGCACTCTTGGTACTTAAAACTTATTTCTGTTCATTTCCAAGGCACACTTTAAAACTTTTTTTACTTTAAAGTATTTTTTAAAGTATTTTATTTCAGCTTTATTTCAATTATCCACCAATGTTTACTCTATAAGTAATATGTTTATAAATAAAGTAATGAACTAAAGTGACAAGGTACTGCTGTGTGCAGGTTTGTGCAGATGGTCATACTGCTGTCACGACTAACGAATCAGAAAAGAGAAAAACAGAGACGGAAACAGACGTTCAAGTAAACGCTGGCTTTAAAACACACCCACCCAGGTAAATGACTCACTTAAGTTAAAGAAAAGGGATTTTTCTCTGGCAAGTTAATAATCAAAGGGTAGACATGAAACTCCAGCTATATAGGTAATCAGGGACAATTGTACAGTCTGAAGTCATTATAGAAAACACAGGATAACACTTTATTTTGATGGCCCATTTGAGTATTAGAGTTATTATTTTATGAGAATTATTTGTTGATATGCTCCTTCAACAAAAGATTTAACTGAATATAACAAACTTAGCAAGTATGTCAACTTACACTAACCTTAACCCCAACCTAACAGTCTACTTATAATCTAATGAAAGTTAGTTGGCATGTTAGATGCAATGTAATTTAAATTCAACAAACGAACCATCAAAATAAAGTGTGAACAAACACAGAATGCAGTTTTCAGCCAATCAGAATCGAGTACTGCAATGAGCCATTCATTTCTTCCGGACTGAAGCAATTTCAGAGCATCAAATTGCATTGTAATATTACATAGTAAGGCTGTCCGCGGCATCTTAAAATGTATTACACTTCAAAAATACAATGTTAGGCCTTAAAAAGTCCTACATTTACTTTATTAATACTAATTTAAGTATTGTGTTGTAGGTCTTAAATCATTTCTAACAGGTCTTAATTTCACCCATCCAATCACCTCAATAAATTATTTTACAAACGTTTTAAACATTAACCCTATTTACCAGAATGTTTTTTTTATAATTTAAAGAAAATTTATGTTAAAAAAAATGAATGTATACAACTTGTTTTTTCAAATATGTGGCTATTAAATTGAAATGTAATTTGCTAATTTTTAGATGGGGCAAGTAAAAATCTATTCCACTGGGCCAACCAGGCCATTAGAAAAATCCTTAACATTTAGCTCTATATCTGAAATGTCATTCAAAAGTCAAGTCTTAAATTTGATTTAGTGAAACCTTCAGAAACCCAGTAGTAAATAGCAATAAAAAAAGAGCATTTTAGTGAAATCCCTGTAATTAATGGATATTTTTAGCACTGCTAATCTGTTATTTACACTTTATGAACAGTGCTGTATTTTGTATAGTAGAATATTTGCCTTCCTAATGAGTGAAAGTGTATGTAATATGGGTTATAATTCCCACATGGAATCTGTGTGCGCAGAAATCCACAGATTTTTAGTCTATCATTGAGTCTATTTATTTACTTGTGTAAATG
Source organism: Danio rerio (assembly GCF_052040795.2). Classification (NCBI taxonomy): domain Eukaryota; kingdom Metazoa; phylum Chordata; class Actinopteri; order Cypriniformes; family Danionidae; genus Danio; species Danio rerio. The sequence goes on along the minus strand of NC_141028.1, from coordinate 14,943,267 downwards.
TGTGTAAATTTATATTTATTTAGTTTTTTAATTAATTTTAGTAATAATATTGACTAATAAGAAGGTGTTAATTTGATTTATTTACAATTTACAGTTTGTAAAGTAATGTTTTCTGTCTTTTAGTAGATATCTATTATATGAGAGGCTTGCTGGGGGGCGCATGCGCGGAAAGCATGGAGTAGTCGATTTTTTTTGAGCTGCTCTCTAATAACATTGATTTTCGAATATAACTCCATCTTTCGTGTCTTTATTCTATTTAATAACTATCAGTCATATCTTGGATTTACTCTTAATAGTTCGAAGTAAGATTTCAATTATTTTCGTAACTTTTTGGGTGTTTTACCGACTTTTCTTGATTCATCGCGTGCTCGATCATGGCGTCTAGAAAGTCTTCAAAAACCGTGACTGCTGTCAGGGATGATATCGCCGCGTGTGACACTCTATCTCAGGCAAATGTGAGTGTTATACTGGCGGCAATAAACTCGCAAGGTGACGATCTGAAGAAATTAATTGACGAGAAGATGACCGCTTTGAGTGGTCGGCTGGATACACTGGATGCGGCGATGGCTAATTTGCAGTCGGAACAAACTGGCTTTAATCTAAAATTAGTGGATGTGGAAGAAGCACTGAATGAGGTGGACCGACGCGTCGGAGAAACTGAAAAAAAGTGCCAGGAACTGCAAGCTGAGAACAAATCATTATGGACTAAGCTGAATGACTTGGAAGGCCGATCTCGAAGGCTCAACTTAAAATTCGTTGGAATATCTGAAGGGGAGGAACAGGGCAGCACTTCGCGGTTCATCTCGGACGTGATCACTGAACTATTTGGCAACGAACATTTTCCAAAGCCCGTCAAAATCGATCGGGCACACCGTGCCCTTCTACCAAAGCCATCTGCGGGTCAAAGACCCCGCACAATTATTGCAAGACTTCATCATGATAGGGACAAAGATTTAATTCTTCGCCTCAGCAGGGAGAATTTCCCGCTGAAGTACAAGGGCAGCCAGATATATATTTTTCCTGACTACAGTCCCGAGGTCACTGCGCAGCGCCGTGCTTTTGGTCCGATCACGCGAGCTTTACGCGCAGCTGGCATGAAATGGTCGCTGCGCTTTCCAGCAAAATTGATGTTGACTCATAATGGAAAGTCGATGTCATTCACATCTCCTGAAGAGGCAAAAAAATTTGTGGATGTACTTCCTAATGTTTCGATCTGATCCCTGGTCAGGAAGTTCTATGACCATCACGCCTGAATGTTTAGACTAAGACTGATAGTTTTTTTTTCTTCTGATGGACCAATGACTATGACACGCGAGGTAGAGGACTAATAACATTATTTGCAGAGAGTGGACCCTCTCGAGTTTTTTTTTCTTTCTTCTCTTTCTCCCTTACTGAAGGTTACTATTTTCATTTTTAAGTTTTTTTGTGTGGCTGCTTTTTCTTTTATCAGTCCTAGGTAAGATTTGTACTCTTTGCTTTGTCCTCTTGCTGGCTCCGTGAAGATGGGGGGGAAATGCTGTTCTGCACTGGGGTTTGGGATGGGGTTGGGGCTGTTACCACATTTTTTTTTGTTGCACCAATTGTTTACGGCACTTATAAGTTTTTATGTAAATAAGCTGGACGGGTTTTATGATGTTTTCTTTCTGATTGTTATAATAATGATTGTTAGAAGAAACAAAATATGAATGTGAATTTTGTCAGTTGGAATGTAAGAGGAATGGGGCACCCGATAAAACGTGGCAAAGTGTTTGCACATTTAAAGTCTTTATCAGCTGATATAATTTTTCTTCAAGAGACTCATATTAGAGCTAATGAACAGTTAAGACTGCGGGCAAATTGGATCTCTCAAGTATACCAAGCAACATTTTCTTCCAAGGCAAGAGGTGTGGCTATTCTTTTCAAAAAGTCGATTCCATTTCGTTCTCATTCAGTAATATCAGATCCAGGGGGCAGATATGTTATTGTATCGGGCTGTATTAATAATGTTCCAATCACATGTGTTAATGTGTATGGCCCTAACATTGATGACCCGGCTTTTTTTAGGAAATTATTTGGACTCCTTCCAGATACCAATGCTACTAACGTAGTAATCGCGGGAGATTTTAATTGTTATTTAGATTCTTATCTTGACCGCTCTTCAGCTCGTGTTCCTTCTCCTATCCAGTCTGTTGGGGTTCTAAATAGTCTTATTAAGTCCATGAATTTTGTGGATGTATGGAGATTACTGAATCCTACTGGTCGGGAGTATTCATTTTTTTCTCAAGTTCACAAATCTTACTCTCGTATAGATTATTTTATTATTGACTCCAAAATTATAAAAGACGTTGTTCAATCTAAATACCATAACATTCTAATTTCGGATCATAGCCCCGTCTCACTAGGTTTAAGTTTGTCTTTACCAAAGAACCAATATTGTTGGCGTTTTAACCCTATCTTGCTAATGGATAAAAAGTTTACCTCATTTCTTTCAAATCAGCTGAGTCAATTTTTAGAGACCAACGATAAAGGAGACGTATCTGACTCATGTTTGTGGGAAACCTGTAAAGTTGTTTTGAGAGGACATATTATTGCTTTTGAATCTGCACATAAAAAGGAAAAACGCAAACGACTATTTGAGATTGAAAATATCCTTCCTTCCTTGGAAAAAGCTTTTCAAGAATCCAAAGCTCAATCAGACCTTAATGAAATTTTAAAATTGAAATACGAATATAATTCAATTCTGAGTGATCAGGTCTCTAATGTACTATTGAAGCTTAAGCAGAAACATTTTGAACTCAGTGACAAAGCAGATACTTTTCTTGCTCGTCAGCTTAAAGGGGTGCAGGCCAGTCGTGCTATTCATCAAATTAGAGCTCAAAATGGTGATTTGGTAACGCATCCTAAAGAAATCAATGACTGCTTTACAGAATTTTATGAGCATCTTTATTCTTCAACCAGTCCAGTAATGAGTGACTTGGGACATAGCTTTCTCAATAAAGTGAACTTTCCAAAGCTTAGTGATAGTGCTAAAAAGGAATTAGAACAACCTTTCGATCTTAGTGAAGTGCTGGGAGCAATTAATTCCCTTCCCAGTGGAAAAGCCACAGGTCCAGATGGGTATGGAATTGAATTTTATAAAGCAAATGCATCTACATTGGCTCCTCTCTTGCTTCGTATGTTAAATCACTCAATTGAGCTAAATAAGTTTCCTGACTCTTTATATGAAGCGTTTGTGTGTCTTTTGAAGAAAAAAGACAGAGATGATACTGAGCCAGCTAATTACAGACCAATTAGTCTTCTTAACAGTGATCAAAAGGTTATCGCAAAAATTTTGGCTACTCGATTAAACAAACATGTGGATTCATTAATTCATTCCGACCAAACTGGCTTTATTTTGGGAAGGTTCTCCTTTTGTAACTCACGCCGCCTATTAAACATTTTATACAACAATCAGTCAAAAAAATCTAAGGCAGCAATCCTCTCCCTGGACGCAGAGAAAGCCTTTGACCGAATTGAATGGAGTTATATGTTTTCTGTTCTAGAGAGATTCGGCTTTGGTGAAAATTTTATCAGGTTAATTAAAATGCTTTACTTGGCTCCTAAGTCTGCAATTCTCACAAATTCTGATCGATCTGCATTTTTCCAGCTACAGCGGGGAACACGACAGGGGTGTTGTTTAAGTCCGCTGCTGTTTGATCTGGCCCTAGAACCCTTGGCTATATACTTACGTACCCATTCTGAGATTCGAGGTATGCCCTGTGGAAAATTCGAGGTTAAACTATCTTTGTATGCTGATGATTTAATATTATTTTTAAATGACCCATCCACCGCTTTTCCACATTTAATGGAAACACTTAATATTTTTGGTTCCTTCTCTGGTTATTCAGTTAATTGGGGAAAAAGTATGTTTTTGCCTCTGGGAGATGGCTTGGACTCTGGATTTTTGAAATCTCTGCCTGTTAAAATTGTAGATAATCATTTCACCTACTTGGGATTAATTATCCCCAAACATTTTAAGGATATTTATAGATTAAATTTTCTAGCGGCTATTAACAAATTAAAATTATCTATCGAGAAGTGGAGGATTCTTCCATTATCATTAATAGGCCGAATTAATGCCATCAAGATGGTTATTTTGCCTCGTTTTCTTTATCTTTTTCAGAATTTACCCATATTTCTCCCAAAATCCTTTTTTAAATTGTTAGATTCTGTGATTTTTCCTTTCATTTGGGGATATAGGGCACACAGAATTTCAAAACCCCACTTGCAAAAGTCTAGGGAAGTGGGAGGGCTAGCAATGCCCACATTCCGTCAATACTATTGGGCAGCTAACATGAGGGCTATGATGTTTTGGCATGAGTGTGATCAAGTTGCTTCTGATCAGTCAGATATATGTCCTAAGTGGTTACAGTTTGAGGCTTGTTCAGTTGGCAACAGTTCTTTGGCTGCAATTTTGTGGTCGAAAGCTCTATCATTGAAAAAAGTTCAATGTAAGAATATTATTGTTCTTAATTCTATTAAAATTTTAAATCAAGTGAAAATGGCATTAAAGATCGAGCATCCCTCTGTTTATTTACCTATCTGCAAAAATCATGATTTTGTGCCTGGACAACTTGATAAGATCTTCACTTTTTGGAGTAACAAAGGACTGCGTTCAGTAAAGGATTTTTATGTAGATAACAAACTGGCCACATTTGAATACTTATATAAAACTTTTGGACTCTCACAATCACACTTTTTTCGTTATTTACAGGTGCGTCATTTTATCAAACACAACTTTCCACAGTGCGAGGAAGTCTCTCTTGACCATGATTTGTACAAGCTTTTGAGGCAGTGCCCAATGGAGAAACATTTAGTGACCAAATTTATAGATCTGTTTTCTTCTCACGTCTCGGTCTCTACTGCACATCTGAAAGATTCTTGGGAGAGGGAATTAGGAATTGACATTTCATCCTCTACCTGGGAGGAGGGATTGAGTCGTATTCATTCTTGTTCTATAAATGTAAGGCTACAGCTCATTCAATTTAAAGTGATGCATAGATTGCACTATACAAAAGCCAAACTTAATAAGCTGTATCCTTCTGTCTCTCCTCTGTGTGATAAATGCAAAGGCGCAGTCGGGACCTATGGTCATATATTTTGGTCCTGTCCAGAAGTATCTGAATTTTGGAAAAGTATCTTCGGACTTTACTCCCAGGCTTTTGAAATGGACATAAAAATTGATGTAGAAATAGCATTGTTTGGATGGTCAGACCAGGCTCTAACTTGGCCTAAACATCAACAACTCTCCTTTATGTTTGGCATGGTGTTGGCCAAGAGAGTGATTCTGATGGAGTGGAAATCCACAACACCTCCAAATTTTTTTAAATGGTTAGCTGAAATGGTTTCTGCCCTCAAGTTGGAAAGGATACGCTTCTCTAGATTTGGCAAACAAAAGTTGTATGACAAAACATGGGGCCCCTTCCTCAGATGTATAGGTTATTAATGTTTCTGTAATATTTTTTTTTTTCTGGTAATTTTTTTTTCTTCTCTCCACTTCCTTTTTACATGTTATTCTATTCTGTCTCTTATTCCATCAGTCTGGCTAAAATTTCTTTATTGTTTTGTGATGGTGCTGTAAAATTGCTGTTATGTTTGCTTGTATTTTGGTGCATGTTCTAGTTAGTATAAGGTAATAACACTGAGACAAGTTTGTCAACATATATATATGATGTACATTATTTGGTGTTATGTTCTTACAAAAACTTCTATAAATAAAGTATAAAAAAAAAAAATATGAGAGGCTTGCTTTGTTTACCAAATAAGTGGATCTAGATGGATCTCCATTGTAAACATTAAATAAAAGTTAAAAAGCTTTTTTTTTCATATAATAAGGTTTTTGTTACGATACTCCCAAAATAATTCTGCATAAATATGCAGGTTTTTAACAAAATTTTACAAAATAAATGTTTTTTTTTTCTTCTTGTTTTCAGGTTGTTTGTGGTGAATGAGGACAGTTCAGCTTCAGAGCTGCTGAGAGCTGGAGATGTGGAAGATCTTCTACAGAAGGCTTACTGTGACTCTTCTATCGCTGTTCTCACCGACCCGCTACCAGACTCACAAGGTAAGAACAGTTTACATTAGTAATGCAACAAATGAAAACTCGGGCAAAAACAAAAAAATCAGGATTCACTTGTTGAGCACAGAAACTTAAAATAATATATTTTAAATGTGTATTTATTAGTGCTGTCTATCGATTTAAAAAAAATTAACTAATTAATCACACTTTTTTTGAAAATTAATCGTGATTAATCACATTTAAAAGACTGAAACTTTTGTAATTTTTGCTATTCAAATGTAAAATGAATGTAAACACAAGACAAAAACTATTTAAATTCAAAATATAATTGTTTGTTAGAATTTTTTTTAACTTGTAACACAGATTTCTTCATGTAAACAACATACCCACAATAAACCATCAAAATCCTGGCTTAACAGCCATATTTAATACAGAAATAAAAACACAGGCATGTTAGTGCCGTTGGAATTTTATAACAATCAATACCAATAAAGAAAAAAATGATTTCCATGTTGGATTCTAAGTGGACTGCAAAAAAAATGACAGGCACTACACATATGGAAAATGAAAAATAGTAATAATAATAATAATAATAATAATAATAATAAATATAGCTGCAAGCAGCAATTAAGGGGCCAAGCACTATTGGCCATAAGGTGGCGCTGCTCCTGAAGTTTTTGAGTACTTTCAGGGCATGGGGTTGAAGATGCATACCATGTTTTGTAATGATATGTGAATGTGTTGGTAAAATATAGCATTTTTGGCCAAAAATCGAAATGGGCGACGCCCAAAATGGCTGACCTGTGAAAATCAGACATCATTCGACTCGGCATGCACTGCCGGATGTAATGAGACCAGTTTCATGAGTTTCGGACGAAAGGTTGAGACGTTATAAGCTAAAAAGCAAGTTTTTTGTATCTCCGGACCACTAGGGGGCAGTGCGCCGAAACTCCGCAATTAAACTTAGACCCTAGTTGTCATAACACACACCAAGTTTGGTGTGAATCGGTGAATGCGTTACAGAGATATCGCCTCAAGTCCATTTTCGCAAGTTCTACGTTAAATTAGTTCGCAAGTTAAACAAAAACAGTTGGTCTAATCAACTTGAATTCCATAACTTTTGGTTGGCATGGTCTGTAGATCATGTGATTCAATTTTGGTGAAAATCGGAGACACGGCCTAGGACGAGTTCGATCAAATAGGTTTTTCGAAAAATTTAAAATAGCGCGAAAAAAGTCATGACGGAAAATGACGTCATAGGGTGGGTTTGAATCGGACTGAGCCAAGGAATCAGGGGAAAAAAGAATTTTGATTGTAGCCCATTCGGTTCAAAAGTTATGATGATAAACATACGTGTAAGTTTGGACAAGTGGTGGCGCTAGAGAGTTTGATTTTGAGACTTCATAATTGGCCTGATTAATGTTAATACTGGCCTCTATCATTGTGCCAAATTATACAACTTTCCCGCATACGCCTATATGGGCTGCCATTCAAATCCGGCGGAAGAAACGGAAGAAGAAGAAGAAGAAGAAGAATAATAATAATAATAAATATAGCTGCAAGCAGCAATTAAGGGGCCAAGCACTATTGGCCATAAGGTGGCGCTGCTCCAGACGTTTTTGAGTACTTTCAGGGCATGGGGTTGAAGATGCATACCATGTTTTGTAATGATATGTGAATGTGTTGGTAAAATATAGCATTTTTGGCCAAAAATCGAAATGGGCGACGCCCAAAATGGCTGACCTGTGAAAATCAGACATCATTCGACTCGGCATGCTCTGCCGGATGTAATGAGACCAGTTTCATGAGTTTCGGACAAAAGGTTGAGACGTTATAAGCCAAAAAGCAAGTTTTTAGTATCTCCGGACCCCTAGGGGGCAGTGCGCCGAAACTCCGCAATTAACCTTAGACCCTAGTTGTCATAACACCCACCAAGTTTGGTGTGAATCAGTAAATGTGTTACAGAGATATCGCCTCAAGTCCATTTTTGCAAGTTCTACGTTAAATTAGTTCGCAAGTTAAACGAAAACTGTTGGTCTAATCTACTTGAATTCCATAACTTTTGGTTGGCATGGTCTGTAGATCATGTGATTTAATTTTGGTGAAAATCGGAGACACGGCCTAGGACGAGTTCGATCAAATAGGTTTTTCGAAAAATTTAAAATAGCGCGAAAAAATTCATGACGGAAAATGACGTCATAGGGTGGGTTTGAATCGGACTGAGCCAAGGAATCAGAGGAAAAAAGAATTTTGATTGTAGCCCATTCGGTTCAAAAGTTATGATGAGAAACATACGTGAAAGTTTGGACAAGTGGTGGCGCTAGAGAGTTTGATTTTGAGACTTCATAATTGGCCTGATTAATGTTAATACTGGCCTCTATCATTGTGCCAAATTATACAACTTTCCCGCATACGCCTATATGGGCTGCCATTCAAATCCGGCGGAAGAAACGGAAGAAGAAGAAGAAGAAGAAGAATAATAATAATAATAATAATAAGAACACTAACGAAAGCAATAGGTGCCTACGCACCTACGGTGCTTGGCCCCTAATAATAAATATAGCTGCAAGCAGCAATTAAGGGGCCAAGCACTATTGGCCATAAGGTGGCGCTGCTCCAGACGTTTTTGAGTACTTTCAGGGCATGGGGTTGAAGATGTATACCATGTTTTGTAATGATATTTGAATGTGTTGGTAAAATATAGCATTTTTGGCCAAAAATCGAAATGGGCGACGCCCAAAATGGCTGACCTGTGAAAATCAGACATCATTCGACTCGGCATGCTCTGCCGGATGTAATGAGACCAGTTTCATGAGTTTCGGACGAAAGGTTGAGACGTTATAAGCCAAAAAGCAAGTTTTTTGTATCTCCGGACCACTAGAGGGCAGTGCGCCCAAACTCCGCAATTAACCTTAGACCCTAGTTGTCATAACACACACTAAGTTTGGTGTGAATCGGTGAATGCGTTACAGAGATATCGCCTCAAGTCCATTTTCGCAAGTTCTACGTTAAATTAGTTCATAAGTTAAACGAAAACGGTTGGTCTAATCAACTTGAATTCCATAACTTTTGGTTGGCATGGTCTGTAGATCATGTGATTCAATTTTGGTGAAAATCGGAGACACGGCCTAGGACGAGTTCGATCAAACAGGTTTTTTGAATAATTTAAAATAGCGCGAAAAAAATCATGACGGAAAATGACGTCATAGGGTGGGTTTGAATCGGACAGAGCCAAGGAATCAGAGGAAAAAAGAATTTTGATTGTAGCCCATTCGGTTCAAAAGTTATGATGATAAACATCTGTGAAAGTTTGGACAAGTGGTGGCGCTAGAGAGTTTGATTTTGAGACTTCATATTTGGTCTGATTAATTATAATACTGTCCTCTATCATTGTGCCAAATTATACAACTTTCCCGCATACGCCTATATGGGCTGCCATTCAAATCCGGCGGAAGAAACGGAAGAAGAATAATAATAATAATAATAATAATAATAAATATAGCTGCAAGCAGCAATTAAGGGGCCAAGCACTATTGGCCATAAGGTGGCGCTGCTCCAGACGTTTTTGAGTACTTTCAGGGCATGGGGTTGAAGATGCATACAATGTTGTGTAATGATATGTGAATGTGTTGGTAAAATATAGCATTTTTGGCCAAAAATCGAAATGGGCGACGCCCAAAATGGCTGACCTGTGAAAATCAGACATCATTAGACTCGGCATGCTCTGCCGGATGTAATGAGACCAGTTTCATGAGTTTCGGACGAAAGGTTGAGACGTTATAAGCCAAAAAGCAAGTTTTTTGTATCTCCGGACCACTAGGGGGCAGTGCGCCGAAACTCCGCAATTAACCTTAGACCCTAGTTGTCATAACACACACCAAGTTTGGTGTGAATCGGTGAATGCGTTACAGAGATATCGCCTCAAGTCCATTTTCGCAAGTTCTACGTTAAATTAGTTTGTAAGTTAAACGAAAACGGTTGGTCTAATCAACTTGAATTCCATAACTTTTGGTTGGCATGGTCTGTAGATCATGTGATTAAATTTTGGTGAAAATCGGAGACACGGCCTAGGACGAGTTCGATCAAATAGGTTTTTCGAAAAATTTAAAATAGCGCGAAAAAAGTCATGACGGAAAATGACGTCATAGGGTGGGTTTGAATCGGACTGAGCCAAGGAATCAGAGGAAAAAAGAATTTTGATTGTAGCCCATTCGGTTCAAAAGTTATGATGATAAACATACGTGAAAGTTTGGACAAGTGGTGGCGCTAGAGAGTTTGATTTTGAGACTTCATAATTGGCCTGATTAATGTTAATACTGGCCTCTATCATTGTGCCAAATTATACAACTTTCCCGCATACGCCTATATGGGCTGCCATTCAAATCCGGCGGAAGAAACGGAAGAAGAAGAAGAAGAAGAAGAAGAATAATAATAAATATAGCTGCAAGCAGCAATTAAGGGGCCAAGCACTATTGGCCATAAGGTGGCGCTGCTCCAGACGTTTTTGAGTACTTTCAGGGCATGGGGTTGAAGATGCATACCATGTTTTGTAATGATATGTGAATGTGTTGGTAAAATATAGCATTTTTGGCCAAAAATCGAAATGGGCGACGCCCAAAATGGCTGACCTGTGAAAATCAGACATCATTCGACTCGGCATGCTCTGCCGGATGTAATGAGACCAGTTTCATGAGTTTCGGACGAAAGGTTGAGACGTTATAAGCCAAAAAGCACGTTTTTAATATCTCCGGACCACTAGGGGGCAGTGCGCCGAAACTCCGCAATTAACCTTAGACCCTAGTTGTCATAACACACACCAAGTTTGGTGTGAATCGGTGAATGCGTTACAGAGATATCGCCTCAAGTCCATTTTCGCAAGTTCTACGTTAAATTAGTTCGCAAGTTAAACAAAAACGGTTGGTCTAATCAACTTGAATTCCATAACTTTTGGTTGGCATGGTCTGTAGATCATGTGATTCAATTTTGGTGAAAATCGGAGACACGGCCTAGGACGAGTTCGATCAAATAGGTTTTTCAAAAAATTTAAAATAGCGCGAAAAAATTCATGACGGAAAATGACGTCATAGGGTGGGTTTGAATCGGACTGAGCCAAGGAATCAGAGGAAAAAAGAATTTTGATTGTAGCCCATTCGGTTCAAAAGTTATCATGATAAACATATGTGAAAGTTTGGACAAGTGGTGGCGCTAGAGAGTTTGATTTTGAGACTTCATGTTTGGTCTGATTAATGTTAATACTGGCCTCTATCATTGTGCCAAATTATACAACTTTCCCGCATACGCCTATATGGGCTGCCATTCAAATCCGGCGGAAGAAACGGAAGAAGAAGAATAATAATAATAATAATAATAAGAACACTAACGAAAGCAATAGGTGCCTACGCACCTACGGTGCTTGGCCCCTAATAATAATAATAAGAACACTAACGAAAGCAATAGGTGCCTACGCACCTACGGTGCTTGGCCCCTAATAATAAGAACACTAACGAAAGCAATAGGTGCCTACGCACCTACGGTGCTTGGCCCCTAATAAAGTATTGAATACAAACAATTGCACTCATTGTAAAGTTGTATTGCTGTGAGTTGAGAACATTAATTATAAAGTAGAAACAATTTTGCTTGTCCTCCTTTACATTCATCCAGTTGCTAAGACAGTCCAGTCTGTTGACATTGTCGGGGGACAATGTGGACCTTTTCTTTGGAATGATGTGATCTGAGAGTGCAACATAATCTCTCACAGCAATTCGTAACTTTTTGATTTAGTGGCTACAGACAATGACGTTTAGGCAGGTTTCTTACTAAGAAACACATGCGTGCGCACCCACACACAGACCAGGGCCGTGCACAGGGGGGTGGCCCGGTGGCTAGAGCCACTGTCCCTCTGCCCTCTCAGGAGGCACTTGCTCTTCACTTTGCGATCGCGTTGAGCACCTGCCCCTGACACACACACACACAACGCACGCAGGACAGGGCAGCTGAAGCGACTGATTTTAATATGATGAAGATAATACTCTTATCAAGAGTCTACCATGTAAACAGCGATTTTTGATTACATTAAAGGACCACCGAGTCACGAAATGCAGAGGTGTTTCTTTCCGTTCGCCATGCGGTATCAAATTCCATTAAAACAAAAGTTGAAAGTTAAAAATGGAACACCCGAAATTGTATGAAACTCTGGAGAGCCTGTTGATGTGATATTAATTGTTTTATACTGAAACTTGCCTTTAAAAAGTGCTTCCTTGGTCTTATCCATATTTCTTTGCATGTTAAACACACGAAAACCTGCAACTGCGTTTATTGCGTTCATTTTTTTAGACGCGTTAAATATTTAAAATTAATCGCGTGTGTTAACGCACTAATTTTGACAGCACCAGCTTTTATATAATTGAATGTATTAATTTTAGACTTTTTTATTTCATTGAATGTATTATTATCATTATTACTATATAACATTTTTTAAACTAATAACAAACTACACTTGAAATATTTGAAAATATAATAAACATTTTGACAAAATATTGTAGAATAAGTTTAGCAATACAAAAGTTTATTAAAAAAGTACAACAGAGGCTCACAACGACCTCTTCTATAGAAAGATTACGAAAAATACATGAATAACTTTCCCTGGGATCAGTTTATTTTGGTTCACTGATGCTTGGAATCATCCACAGCAGACCTTAAAGCTCAGCATTTTCATTCCACTATCATCTTTAAAAAAGTCAATCCAGTCAATAGTACAAGATCACTGTGCTTGTTCTGCTTGTTCTGTAGTAAGTCAGTTTGAATTATCAATGTATATTTCCAAATTTTTTTTTTGTCATTAATTGTAATTATACAGCGACATTATTGTCTGTCATACAAAAATGAGAAAAATACATGGATAAAACCCCCTGGGATTTTTGATTTATTTACTGATTCATCATCTGTAGGACCAAAAGTCATGTAATATTTTGAGTTCTTTTAAGATCCATAATTGTTAAACACTCAACATCTCATTTAAAGCATTGCATACTTAACATTGCAGCCTATTAAACACCTCAATCATTGTTCTCCTGACTGATTCCCGCTCAGAATCATTTGGCATCACTCTGCTAAGGCCTTTCCCAGACATCAAATCTCACTGGCTCTCATCCAAGCAAGATGATGACATCATTCCCACCAACCTCAAATCCAGGAAATGGGAGTCTTTCCCGGCTTCTGAGGTAATTTCTT